>NC_056741.1:710174010-710424010 GCF_019279795.1 Protopterus annectens
GACAGCATTGGTACCCATTACTGAGAAGCCTGGTACGGGAGCCTCCATGGCCTTTGCCTTCGATTCCACACCTGTTGTCTCAGGAGGACAGTCATTTGCTCAATGTCAAGCTTCACTCTCTTCACCTAACAGCCTGGCATATTCTGTTTTGAACCATAGTGGGCCTCAACTTCCACAGCAAGTTTTGAATGTTATTTTGGAAGCTAGAAGGCCTAGTACAAGGAAAGTGTACGCAGATAAATGGAAGAGATTTTTATTTTGGAGTGCAGCAAAGGATTTTGATGTTTCTGAGCCTAATTTAAGTGCGGCTCTTCAATATCTTACTGAGTTACTGGACAAAGGTTTGTCCTTCTCTTCTATTAAGGTTCATGCTGCAGCAATTTCGGCTCACTATGATTGTGACCCACCATTGTTTTCTCATCCTTTGTTCAAGCAATTTCTTAGAGGGGCAAAGAATATAAGACCCCCACGTAGAGCTCGTACTCCTGCTTGGGATCTCAATTTTGTGTTGGAGAAACTCACTCTACAACCTTTTGAGCCTGCAGCTACTACCGAGTTGAAATATTTATCATGGAAGACTGCTTTTTGTTGGCCATTACCTCTGCAAGAAGGGTTTCTGAGTTGCAGGCCCTTATGGCGGTTGAGCCTTTCTTAATTTTCCATAAGGATAGGGTATCTTTACGTACTAATCCTTCCTTTATGCCTAAAGTGGTTTCTAGTGTGGCTTTAAACCAAACTATTCATTTGCCTACTTTTTATGCAAATCCCCAAAATAAAGGGGAAAAGATTTTGCACACTTTAGATGTACACCGGCAGTTGCGATATTATTTGGACAGAACTAAAGGGTTCAGGCAGTCTCAGCAGTTATTTGTTTCTTTTGCTTTGAGTTCTCAGGGCAAGCCTGTGTCAAAACAAACTATTTCTAAGTGGATTGGGTTTTGCATTGCTTTCTGTTATTCCCATCATGGCAAGGAGATTCCAGCTGGGATTAGGCCTCATTCCACTAGGGCTACTGCCACTTGACAGCTTTTTGAGGGGGGTGGCAACTAAAGATATTTTGGAGGCAGCTACTTGGAGTTCAGTGCATACTTTCTCTAGGCATTATCACCTTCCACTTTATTCTAAATCTAGGGCTGGTTTTGCCACTGCTATTTTGCAGGGCATTTTGGCAGCTCCTGCTTCCTTATAGTTTTGCCATCCTCCCTTACCTCTGCTTTGGGATTCTACCCAAGTGTAAGGACTGCAGCAATGTGAGATGAAGAACATAGTACAGTTTTGTACCTACCATAAATGTAGATGTTCGAAGATCCACATTGCTGCAGTCCAATTTACCCTCCCTCCTTCCCCTCTGTAGTTAGAGGCGGTTGTGTGGGTTGGGTTGTCAATATGGTGTATATTGTATATATTGTACATATTTTTAGTGCAAGGGTGGTTGGTTGGTTGTTTGCTGTCTTTTGGTTTGGACCTTTCTTTTTAGGGTCTTCTGACATCTGGGGCAAGAAAAGACTGAGGATATGACGTCGGTCATGCGCATTTGTACCCTGACGTCCTGATGTCAGTCAAATGCGCCTTGACCGACGTCAGCCTTATACTTTGATATTCGGGCCGACCGAGGACAGCGGACTACCCAAGTGTAAGGACTGCAGCAATGTGGATCTTCGAACATCTACATTTATGGTAGGTACAAAACTGTACTTTTTATCTCTACAAACCTGACAACAAGATCTGGCTAAGTCTAGACAAACAGTTGAAAGATTTTGTTTGAGATAGAAAAATGGCAAGATTGACGTGGGAGAAAATTGTGCTGCTTCATAGTTACGGAGGCTTAGCAATGCACAAAACTACAGGTTACTCTGAAGCAATTTAGCTCTGGCTGTTGCACATAATGCAGACATGAAGCTACCATCCTAAGCAGAAGTAATTAGTAAGCTTACAAAGCACAAACAATATTGGCTATCCTAAAACAGGCTTTGGATGCAATTACAAAGGGTAAACAAAACTTTCTCTCTATATTTTTATGCAGCGGGGGAAGTAAATAAATTTTAGGGGTCAACCAAATAAAGAAACAAGGCACCAAAGTAACTTCAACTGGAATACAATGGAATGTTAATGATACAAAAATGTTAGGAAAAGCAGCTAGCAACTGGTACAAGTTG
This sequence comes from Protopterus annectens, assembly GCF_019279795.1. Taxonomy (NCBI): domain Eukaryota; kingdom Metazoa; phylum Chordata; order Ceratodontiformes; family Protopteridae; genus Protopterus; species Protopterus annectens. Next base: position 710,176,167 of record NC_056741.1, read on the forward strand.
AATAAACATCCCAGATTCTGGAAGCAATTGAAAAACATTGAGGGATCATAGAATAGGGGTGTGTGCGCAAAGATTAACATGTACATTCCCACACAGGGACCAACTATAATATATATGACAAGTAGTGGAATACAGGCAGAGGGAAGCAAGCAGCAGCTGGGGTGTGGTCCCAGAATTAGTACAATTAAAAAAACAAGAAATCTGTATTGTCTTCTTCCATCTTTCTCAACCTCTGGGTTATTGGATAAGACTAGCTCTAAGGCTGGCACTTCAGAATCTTGGCTCTGAAGCTCTGAATCCCAATCCATCGATGCTTTGTGTCCCTAATTCTCCTCAGACCGAGTTTGCCCCTTCCATACCGGACCTCTACTGAAAATGTCACTTAAAAAAATTCTGTGACCAAAACCAAATGGGTGCATCATACAAGACTTCAGGCAAGTCTGCAAGGTCCTCTAAGAACCACAAAATACTAATGATAATTTGGAAGGAGGATGGAGGGAGGGATGGTTGAAATGGATGGAAGACAACACAGATCTAGCATTATAAGTACATAACTTTCGTATTCAATGTTGTCTCTTCCATCTGCCTCAACCTGAGAGACAGAGTCCCCAGGTGGACTAACTGGGTTGTATTAGGAGAGAATATTCAGCAGAATAGTGGAGTCAAAAGAAGTCCCTGACCTAGACTAAATGTCAAACTTGAAATGGGGCACAAAGGTATGCACATGCAGTCAAGTAGCCACTAAGCAATCATTATCCAAAGAAGTGTGATCTAAAAAGGCCAATGAAGTAGATACAGCACAGGTAGAATAAGCTTTTCATTTGGAGGGCAAGGATAAACCATTAATGGAGTACACAAAGGATATGCGGCCAGAAAACCATCTGGACATAGTGACCTTAAAATCTCCTTTACCAAACTTAGCCTTGGAGAATGACACAAAGAGATGGTCTGATTTTCTGAAACCTTTGGTTCTGCCTAAATAAAATCTCAACTGTCGATGAAGGTCCAGCAGTGTAGAATGTATTCACCCTTAGTACTGAAATTTGGACAGAACATCACCAAATGAATAGACTGATTCAGATCTGACTCCAAGGCCACCTTAGGCTAAAAAGCTGGTTCAGTCTGCAGTCAAACCCTGTCCTTGTGAAAAATTAGGTACTACAGGAAAAAGCCAAAAGTTCAGAGACTTGTCTGGCAGAACTCACCACAATTAGGAAGAGAGTTTCTATGCTAAAAACTTTAAATCTTCACTGGCAGAAAGTTCACAGGATGCCCTAGTTAAAGGGATGTAATGAAAGGGACACACCCCACGGGAGAACCAGGTCCCTCAAAGGAGGTTTGAGAAGAAAGGTACCTTTTAAGAAGGCTTTAAATAACCTTAGGGAAGCTATGGGAAGATGGTTTGATCAACACTGAAATTGGAAATGGCTTCCAGCTAAATTTTACTATTAGAGTAGCTAGCTATTGACTGAAAAAAAGAAGTTATGTCCTTACCATAACGTTCCATGTGGAGTGTTCATCTCGCCTTTGTTCTTACACATGGGTGTCGGAGCCGATCCTCGGCTCCGAGTCGGCCGCTTAGCAAAGCTATGCATCTAGGAGAAGCTCGAGACCAACCTACCTCCCACAATTCCCTCTGCCTGTACCTCAGATCTAGTTTGCAAACAAAACCAGATCCAGCAATAACACAGGTTATGAGTATAAAATAATACATAAGTATACAAAGGACCAGACACTAGCTCAAGCCAGTAGGAACAACAGAGAGACCACTAGTGGGAGACAGACAGACCAGACTTCTAAATCCGTACGTTCTTCCAGATCCAAGGGTGGGAGGGTGGGGATGTAGGAACAAAGGCGAGATGAACACTCCACATGGAACGTTATGGTAAGGACATAACTTCTTTATGTGAGAGTGTTCAATCTCGCCATTTGTTCTTACACATGGGTAGCATCCCTAGCTCCGTTACCCTGAGTGACTCACGGAAGAACGTTCCTGAGCACAGTGGAACCAAAAGAGGATCAGATGGAGATAAGGGAAGGCCTTCGAGTCTCGACACCAACTGGGAGGAGACTGAAATGAGCTTGGACAAGGCCGTGTTCTCCATTAACTTCTGCACCACACGATCTACGTCTGTGTCGGAGAGAGGCCTGGAAGAACGGGTCGAAGAAACCGAGGACGGTACCGACCTCAATAAGGCAGGAGGTGGAAGCTCCGACACCGGTTCCAAGACTCGAGGCTCGGTGACAGTAAGAAGCTCGACAGTCTGCCCCGAAGCCTGTGGAACCAGTGAACGAACTTTAAACGAAGAAGTCTGAGCCGATGACATGGGCTCCGATGTCTTCGATCCCTTCGAGGACTTAGAAGCCTGGTCCGACTTGTCAAGCTCTTCTTGGAAGGAAGGCTTCAAAAGACCCCTATCCATAAGCTTCCTGCGTCTATCTGTCATGACCCTTCCACTAAAAGAATGACAAATAGAGCAGTCTTCTTGTAGATGGAGAGGGCCAAGACAGTAAACACAGGAGCTGTGGTTGTCAGTGACAGACATCTTTTGCCCACACTGACACCTCTTAAATCCCGACTTAGCTTTTTCAGACATATCCCGAAGAAAAAGCAAACAATTATAGCAAATAACAGTCTGAAAAGGATAGACTCAAGTCCACAAACACAGAATACTATCAATATCAAATCAACCCTAAACTAGGAGGGGTAGGCCTGAAGGAAACAAAGTATATAACTATAAAAATTATATATATATAGAAAAGCGAAGTTGAACTAGACACACACACACACGCACTAAGGATAAATTTCCTCAAAACAAAATAGAAGATTTCACAAGAAATATAATTAGAAGTATCTTATCTTCCCAAAGTTGGTCAGAGCTCTCAAAATTCGATGCGATCGATTGCAGCGGCAAACTAGATCTGGGGTACAGGCAGAGGGAATTGTGGGAGGTAGGTTGGTCTCGAGCTTCTCCTAGATGCATAGCTTTGCTAAGCGGCCGACTCGACACCCATGTGTAAGAACAAACGGCGAGATTGAACACTCACATAAAACCGCTAAAAATTCCAAAGTAACATTTAAAGGAATGGAGAAGAGGTCCAGACTCTTCAAGATGGTCCAAATACTAAATCATCTCCACTTAACTACTTTAAATGTTCCTAGTGAAGGGCTTCTGAGATGAAGAAAGGATATGTACAACTCTAACAGATAGCTTCAGACCTCTGGCCATCAAAGGAAATGGAAGAAGTGGTCAATCTGTGGAACTTGAAATTTGGGGGAGGCTGAAAAAATGGTTGGGAAATTAGATCCACAACTGAATCAATAATCTAAGAAGAGTGCACCATACGAGATTACAAAAAGGATAACTAGACTTGTCTGGGCCAGAAAGTGTTAAGAGGATTGCAGTCACCTTCCAACAAGCTGTTTCTATAAGCACTTTATTATCAAAAGCATTGAAGAGTAACAGGAGAGGAGACCAGGAGGCCAAGCATGGACTACAGTGTCCCTTGGTGACATTCCCTTGGCGGGATCAGGGCAAAGCTGCTGCTGCTTTTCAAGTTGTAAGGAGTCACAAAAAGATAGCAGCAAGGTTGGCCACAGTACATGAAAATCTGTGCAGCCACTGAAAGACTGAGGAATCACTTATGAGAATCAGAATGCTCCTGGCTCAATTTGCCTGCAAGAATGCTAGATTTCCTTGGGATGTGCATTGCTATTAGAAAGCCCTGAGATAGTGTTGCCCATTGACACACCCTCATGGCTTCTCAACACAGGGGACAGGTTTGCGTTCCCCTTATTTGCTTATGTATCAGACCACTGTCATGTTGTCATTCTAGATTAAAGTCTCACCTTTGGGAAGGCAGTACTGAAAAAGCATACAAAGCCAGGAGAACTGTTCTCATCTCCAAAGCACCATTGTGTGAATGGGTCTGGTACTGGGGCCAGGTACCTTGGACCATCGTGCCCTTGCAATATCCTCTTGGAGCAGAGGTTAAGGGTGGGAGCTGGACTTCCAGTGGTGCAGGGTTTGATTCCCTCAGTTCTTGCTTGCCTACTGTGGAACTTTGAGAAAGTTACTTAACCAGTATTGCTCCTTGGTTGCCCTTGAACAAATAGGTATCATAATTATAGGTTCGTATAACGGTTAAGGTGTTCACCACACACACACACACACACACACACACACACACACACACACACAAGGTACAGGGATTGATTCTCACTCTGGGAAGCATGGCTTGGCTTACAACAGTCCCCTGAGATCATTAACCTAGTAATCACTTATGACTGGAGGGTCCATGGTTATCATGGTTGTGAGCAGGGGGGGAACAGCAAATGGACATCCTTAGGAGACACAGTTGGATGTCAGCCAACAGGAAATGTGACAATGACAAATCTCCATAAGGCACTTGGGAAAATGCATAGGATAAGTTGTCATAGACCACCGGACTGAAACAGCCCACTGCAGAACCCTCATATAAAACCTGGCCAAAGGAACTATAAATATGGCAGTAGTCATCAAGCCGAGTAGATGGAATATTTGAGAAGCTGGTGGCCTCAGAAAAAGAACAAGATGGGACTGAAGATGTAACGATAACAACCTTGAGAAAGGAAGTCTGGCAATTTGACTGGTTGCATCCAATGGCAGCCTATAGCCTCTAGAGCCTGGACCGGTTCCAGAGTGGACCTGTGTGATGTATATTCAAAAAGAGGCACAGAAGGAGCAAGGAATCTCTCATCTAAATCAATGATGTTCCTGAAGTCATTATAAGGATCAAATCATCCAGGTATGGGAAAATCTGGAATCACTGCAGTTTAAGCCAAGCTACTACCACAGTCATACATTTTGCTGAATTCCCAGGGGGCAGTGGTGAGGCCAAGGGGCAGTGCTCAAAACTGGCAGTGACTGCCACTCAACTAGAAGCACAGGAAAGTCCTGGAATGTTCTGTTATCTTTATATGGTAGTATGTATCCTTGCGGTCCACCGAGCACATCCAGTCATCCTTCCTCTGCAGAAGCAGAATGGACTGCACCATAACCATCAAGAATTAGGTCTGCCTGACGAATGTAGTTATTATACTTGGATCCAAAATGGGCCTGAGGTCCTTCTTATTTTTAGTCACCTAAAAGAATCTTTAACAGACCCTGGATCCACACTGGATTGGTGGGACCTTCTGGGTGGCTCATTTTGTGAGCAACTTTTGAATCTCTGCTGCTGCCTTCCTCACTGATAGGGTGGAATATCCAGAAGGGATTTTTGATGAAAGATTAGGGGAAAATGAAGAGGGATGGCGTAGCCTCTAGTAATGAGCCTCAGCGTCTAGGCAACTGACAGGATGGTCCACCTAAGCTTGAAAGTAGACAGCCAAGTGCCCATTGACTATTTCCAGAGTGCAGCAATCAGGGAAGCCTTCAGGACTGCTGAAAGGGCTTACGAGAGAAAGGTCCTCCTGAAGCCCTGATTCAGCAGAAAGCCCCTACCCCAGCACAGCATCCATTAAAGTTCCCTCCCTCTGCAATGTGAGGTACTATCACCTGGGGCTTCCTTATCAATCTGTTATGTCTTTGAAAAGAAAAATCATCCCCCTCACCCCAACTGCATGAAAAGGTGTTCTGAGGGGTGGAAAAGTCAGTTTCCATGGCAGGCAACATCTTGCCATCCTGTTCTTTCCTGGTCAGAGTGGACTCAACTTCAGGGCCAAACAAAGTGGACAAATCAAAATTGGCATTACGGAAGGATGCCTTCATGCATTCTGAAAAGATACATAAATGCATCCATGCATGGTGGTAAGAAGCAACTCGCATGCCTGTCGCCCTAACTGTACCATCCACTGCCCACTGCACTGAAAATGGGACATTATGGATACATCTGAAGTAGACATCATGGTGGCCAACTGAGTCTCCATGGACTTACGAGTTTCGAATTTCAGTTGGGATGATAAATACTTACAGTCTTCATTAATCAAGTCCCCATAACGCCTAGTCAGGTTTGCCAAGTACTTCAGTGCACAGAGAGCAAAACTGTGCTTCTCAAATCTGTCCAATGCTCATGACTCTCTGTTTAGAGGAAGAATCAACATACTCTCCTCAGAGAGCACTCTTTTGGTGGCTGCAGTAGCAATAATGGCATCGACCACAGCACACTTGCTCCAATAAGACCTACCCTTGGGTGGAATTAAGATCATGTCTCCTTGGTATAGGCTTCACTACATTGGGTTGCCCTCCTCGACACCAGTTTGACAAGCATGTCAGGAGGGGGTATCACCCAAGATGTGGATAGCCTCACAAAAGGCCTCAAGAATGGGGTTGGGAGGGTGGCCTAATGGTTAAGGTGTTTGCCTTACAAACACAAGGTGCAGGGTTTGAGTCTCACAAGGGATAATTTGCTAGGCTTACAATGGCTCGCAAGGGCAGTTAGCTTAGTACTAACCTATGAACCTATGAAACACTGACTGCTCAGGGGAGGGTCATCGGTGGTCCAAATCCCCCTCTGTCTCATCAGTTCAAGGAGGTTACCGAAAGAGGCATCTTCATGGGGGGGATTCTAGAGACTCTTCACCCCAATAAGGTTAGAGTCTTCTGTCAATGACTCCTTAGGGGAACCTAGGTGCCTTCTTTTACACAGCTGCTTTCTATATTCCCCCAAAGGAAGAGAGACTGGGGGAGACAAGGAAGCCTTGGAGAAGCCCCCATCTGCGGCTGCTCAAGACTTTTAAGGTGCAGGCTGTCCCTGAACAAGCTGATGTAAGACTGAAGTCCCAGGAACAAGAAGACTGGGATGGATCAGACAGGGTGTAATGAGCTAGCCCCTGAGAAGGACAGAATCCTTTCTATGACCTTGAATGCTGACCTGGAGGGAGGACAGCTGGAAAAGGATCTTCCTCAATCTGCAGATCTAGGAGAACAACCCCAGCCACTGACCTGGTCAGTTCTGAAGTCGAAATCCAAGCCTAGTTGTCCAGGATTGATGCTCCAAGAACAAGGACAGCTCCAAAAGCCTCGGACTCATCCCCAACATTGGACCCTGGCCCTTAGCTCCAAGATGCAGATGGCTCCCATGGACTTGCAGTTGAGTACATCAAGGTAAGAGTAAGTGAAGGCAGCCAAGCTATCAGTGTTGACTAGGGAACTACCAAGGCAGAAGTCAAATCCAGGACTATTAGTTCCGAAGAGTGGACTGGAGAAGGAGAAACAAGACCGGGTGGAAGGACCAGCTCTCTTGACCCTCACGGGAATTGTGGAGGGAATAATCCCAAAAATCAATCTAGATCTTCAAGAATATCTATATCCTTGTGCCAAAACTGACTTCCCTAAGGCTCCACATCAACTTAACAGGCCTAAAGGAGGCTGATGAGGGCAGCTTGGCAGGTCAGTGCAAGGGTTTCTGCAAATCCTGGCCCTTAAATTGGGAAATCCAGACTCTCACTGGTGAGGGCTCCAGTAAAAAGTCCAGATATGGAGTAATAGCTGCAAAGGGAGATTATCACTGACCTGACTCAGTTACTGCAGTAAGGAAGGGGCTGGGTATGTCTGAAAGCCGGCACCAAAGCAGTTCCAGCATCACTGCCAAGATGAACTGCAATAGGTGCCAAAGCTGGATCCACAGCAGGACCCGAAGAAGCAGAGGACCTTGTGGTCTTCTAAACTGACTCAGCAGAGGCTGGAAACTCAGATGTTTCCTGTCCTTATCTTACTCACTCTTTCTTTTAAATCATCCTTTTCTCTGTCTTTATCTCCCTTTCCTTTCTCCAGAGGCTTCTCAAAGGGAGAATCAACCGGAGAGCCTGATAAGAAAGAGAGAGGAAGGAGCCCCTAGAAAACCAACTTGGCCCATTTGCTGGCCAACTCCCTAGCACCAAAACAGGTACAGGCATCACAGTCATGTCTAAGTGGGCTACCTCCAAAACACACTTTTCATGGGCATATTGAGGGGGTACCTTGTGACCACAGTCAATGCACTTGCGGAAGTCTAAAGCCTTCTTAGACATTCTAATAAGTAAAACAGCATACAATAAAATTGAATAACCCCCATACAGTGGGATTATACATCCCATAGTCAAACAGCTAACGAGGAAAAGCCTATCAACCAACAAAATTTAACTGAAAGATAACTATAAGCTATCAACTTCCTAATAACTATGTAGTCACTATTCAAAAAATGCACACAACACTAGCTAACAGCAAGGAAAGAAACCCCATGGAAGGGAAAATACACTGAAAGAAGAAAATGGGCGTTAGGCCAGATGACAAAGCAGCCACACCCCTGGAGGAAAATCCAATAAGTAAAGACTAAAAAAACTGAGCTCACAGACACTAACTTTTCCACAAGGGACAGGAGAAATACCCTAAATCTAAGAACTTAAAAGGTGCAATCTCAGAGAAAAAGGCTGAAAAGCACTTAACTACTAAAGAGCTCTGGCTAGCACACCAGACAGAGAAAAGCAGCAAATGAGATTGGGGGAGACTCAGGAATGCAGAGCATCACAGAAGGGGAGGTGAAACTTCTGAGCCAAGAGTCTGAAGTATCAGCATTGGATCTGGTAAGATTCGATAACCCACAGGTTGAGGTGGAACAAATGAGGCATTTGATCAGTTCTTCTGACAACTGAGAAACTGTTGGTCACTCAGGTATATTTTCTTCATGAGTCTGTTGATCTTTTTTTATCAGTGTCATTTTTGCTGCAAAGTGACTAGGTTCTACATTAATGATGGTCTTGCATTTTGCCAAGATGCCACATATTCTTCAATTGTTTTTAATTGTCATACGGATTAGGGGCAGAAATGGGTATCCATGGCATGTGTGCCTGGTACCTAGGAATCAGTACGGCTGGCACCTCTGACATCAAAGGTCTTAAAACAAGACCAGAATTTCTTTTCAGAGATACAGCCATTAATCTACTAAAGCTCTGGGAAAATGGCTGCTTTGGAAGGAAAGCAGTGTGAAGATACTTTAGAAAAAAATAGAATTCAACTACAGCCAATAAGCAAAGTTACAGTATTATCCAAGGGCGTACAAGTATGAACCGACAGTTATAAGACCAAGTATGGAAAACACCATGCATGAGGCTTCTTAGGCCACCTGTTCTCCCCATCAAATTTCCTCATCTTTAGCTTTCAATGTTTAGTGACTCCTTTAGTTTTTTACTACTCTCAAGGCTAGTCAAAAAGCTTACTTATTGGAGGGAGGGACAGATGTACCTTGCACCAACAGCTTCTTGTGCTCAACAAAATCTCTATAACTTCTCTCTCTTCTAGGTACGACTTACTTCATTAACATATTCTAGCATTCAAACTATTACATTTTGGTGCTTCCTAAGAAAGAGTAAGCACTGCAAAAGATAGACCTTAAGGGAGAATCAGTTTCCTGCAAACAAATTTGCAGGTGAAATTTTCTGAAGATATATGCCAGTGGGAGCAATCCTGAATACAAACATATTTAAGCAAAAGACAATAAACTTCAAAACAAGTAACGAGAAAAAGGCAAGTGCCTAATAGTTGTACATTTATTACTCCTGAAGTCCTTGCCTTGAAGAGATCAATGGATATGAATGAAAATATTGACTGTTCACGGTGTAGCAAAAGTAACCTGAAAACAGTGCAGGTTATCCACTCTTTACAGCTATTTTTTTTAGCCCACATTTTTGATAAAGATTGATAACTCAGCACTGTTCTGGGAATGTCCAAGTTCATGTGAAATCTTGTCGGAAGACTGATGATAGCTGGAGGCTGGTATAATGGTTAAAGTGTTTGACTCACAGACTCAAGGTACAGTGTTTGATTCTCTCCTTTGGGAAAGAAATTGGCTAGACTTAGAATGATCCATTAAGGTAGCTAGCCTAGTAATTAGCTATAAACCTATGATAGGCTGTAGATAATATCTCAGGCATAGGCTCAAAGGTTCATCCTAAGCTGTTAACTGGATAGACCATCTATGGCCCAGCCCCTAAAAAATTCTCACTAATTGCGACACTTTATGAGGAGTAAAGCTGCAGAAAGTACCCTAGTAGTGCAAGAATTTGGTGCCTTCCACACATTTGGATCATCAACTGCAGAGGCAGGGACTAAAGTTGGAGGTGTCCTGATCTACATCAATAACAAGCATACCTCTGGGTTAGTTAAACAGATGATGCACTGGAGTTCCTCCATGTCCAGATTACCTAGCAAGCTATAGGTCACCCTCTAAGACCCATGAAACCCACAGCTCATACTTAGTCCTACTGAAAACACTCATCATTCAACCAAATGCCATACTCATGGGGGACTTTATCCCTCTATAAACCTGGGAATCCTACCAGATCCTAAATTTGCCATAGAGATTCAAAAACTTTCTAAATACAAACACCCTGGACCAATTAGTGCAGACTCTTACTAGAGGTACAAACATATTGGGCCTGGTACTCAAAAATATGAGAGAACATTGTACCTCCACCAGTGTTGTGTTCCCTCTAGTAAGGTCAGACCATAAAGCAGTCTCCTTCAAAATAAGATTCCATTCTGTAACCCCAGCAAACCCTGTAACAGTTAGAAACTACTCAAAGGCAAAATACCTTTTTATCAAGTGATAACCTATCGAAATTTCAAGCCCCTCCAAACCCAGACAAATACAGCAACCTATACGGAATTATTCACAGAAGCTCTATACAACCATGTCAGTGACTGCATAGGGGCTGCTGTGCCTACCAGACGTAATCCCCAAACTAACTCAAAAAGTAACCATCCTGGTGGAAAACAAAATTAAAAGGGTTGCACAACAAATAGAAAACAAATCATAGCTAAAATTAGGAAGTGCAACACCAAAAAAGATAAAAACTCTCATCAAATTGAATAGACAATAAAGAGGATTAAGTCCGACAAAGCAAGCTTTGAAGTAAACATAGGATTTGAGGCAAAGGACAACCATAATGCCTTCTTTGGCCATGCCCAAAAATTCATAGGCAGCACACAACAGTGTGCTGAACTCTTTTGTAAATGGTGCAACATTCACAGAACCAGGAGATATAGCATATCTTCTGGCTGACAAATTCATCTCCAACTTCAACTCCCTCTCATCCACAGTCACCTCCCTCAAGAAATACTAAACTAACATAACCCCTCCAATGGATCAGCAGGGAGCAAGTCTTACATGCGCACTCTAAAGCCAAGAATACAGTTTCAGCAGGCACCTATATCATCTCAGGATGCCTTCGTACTAGCTTGAAATATGACCTATCAGCACCACTGATGTCACTATTCAACCATAGCCTCTGCATAGGCTTCAAGTCATGTGAATATAAAACTGCAATGGTCATCTCTCTGCACAAAGGTAGACCATCAATGGACCTCAGAAACGTCAGACCCATTAATCTGACTGGGCTTCCACTATGAGTGGACAAAAGTGAACACACAGAGGATTGGAATCCCTGAACTGCATTCACTGAAAACATTTTGCTGAAAAACATGCAAGCGTTTTTGCAAGGTAGCAAGCTCCCCCACACACCCTGAAATTAAACATACCAACTCCAAGGTCACACAATCAAAAAAACGGGGAAATTCCCCCCAAAAAGGAATGAGTATTTGGCACAACTCACTGAAAATTACTTCCTATGGAGGAACTCTGATCATCAGTGAGATAAACCTCAGACAGTGGAAACTTGACAGTTCAAGCTTCATCCAACAGTAGGGTAATGGTTTGACTAGTCTCATATGCAAAGCCATGGAAATGATTAACAATGACAGAGGAAACCTTCACACTTTTGACCCAACCCAGCCTGGTTCTGTTAAAAGCAGGTCATTCCTACTCAACCTAGTAAATTTCTTTGAGAAGCTCACCAAGGCAATGGATGAAGGCAAAATGGTGCATACTGCCTACTTTGACCTAGCTAAGGCATTTGCTACAATACCTCACTCGGGCATTGTAAACAATTTCAGAGAATTAGGCATAAACACCTATGTAATTTACTGGATAGCCAAGATAGCTTGCAGACAGGACCCAGAAAATTAAGATTGGAGGGACCAACTCCACAAAGAAGCCAGTCACCAGTGGAATCCCCAAAGGCTCTGTGATGGGTCTGCTTCTCTTTGGCATCTATTTTTTGGAAGTAAAGGGCAATGTCAGGGGCCTTTGACTTACCACATTTGCAGAGGATTTCAAGCTAGTACAATGTGAACTGGTGTTTATAATGGCTGACCTGAATTCACATATGACAGAACAGGATATAAGGACTGTCTGGGTCCACATGGGTGGGGCAGTAAAGAAGGAAAGACAATTGTAGACGTCATTCTAGTAAATGTTTTGATGGTGATTAAAACATGTTTCAGCAAGAGAAAGAGTCAGATCATCACATAAGAGTGGTCAGCAAGCAACTCAAGTAGACTTTCCTCCTAGTAATGAATGGAAAGTGGGGTAGAATAAGTGATTGCAAGTGGTGTAGAATAAGTGATTGCAGAGTCATCCCAGTGAAACAGCCCACATTATAAACCACTGGTTGCCACAATAAGCTGCAAGCAGTGGTCAGAGAAGGCTCTAAGGCTGTTGACTGGATACACAACTTGTAGACCAGACCTGGAAGTTGACTGAAGAGAAAGCACAGCACAACAGTTCAAAGAATTACTCGGGGTTCTAACATCTCAAGAGGAGGAGGAAATAGGCTGAGCGGAAGAATGGCAGTGCTTCAAACCAATGGGTGTGAGGACTACAGAAAAGATATGCAGCTGAGTCAGGTATGGAAACAAGGTACATTAAGAAAGCTGGTGGTGGAATGCAAAAGTTCAGTAAGTCATTAAAAGAAATGAGTAGTGCTGAAAAAAGTGGAAGATGGAAAAGGCGGACCAGGCTAGGAAGTAATACTGGCTGGTTAATAAACAGGTTAAGGAAGGAGTTGCAATAACAAAGCATCAGAAGCACTATTAACTTCTAGAAAGTGACTCAATAGATGGCACAAAGAAACTGTATCTGGTTGTAATGCAAAGACAGAAAGACAAAAGGCAGACATCCTTCATAAGGGCTGACAGCAACAACCTGCTTAACAGTCCACGTGTCATCAAAGGTAGATGGAAGGAGTACTTCCAGCAGCTTCTGAATGAAGAAAATTTCCACAGAAGCTGTTACTACCCAAGACACGGCCTACAATGAAAGAAAAGGAGGAACCCACCACAGAAGTAAAAACAGCACTAAAGAAAATGAACACAGGGAAACAGAATCAGATGAGGTCACAGCAGACATGAGAAAGATGTTGGGTGAGATACGGAAGAAATGGCTTCTGAGAGTACTGGAGAGAAAGGCATATCCCAGATGACTGTAGAATAAGCATACTACTGTGAACGTTCAAGAACAAAGGGGGACATTCATAACTGTTGGCAATACAGAGGTATCAAACTCCTATCACACTGCACAACAGTTATGGACAGGATGATAACTGAATATGCAGAGTAGTAGAAAATAAGACAGGAGACATGATACTTGAGAAGAAGCTAGAGATGAGGAAAGATTCTGACTGGGTATTCCCAGACTTAGCGAAAGCATATGACAAGGTTCCAAGAAAGCCGATTTGGGTAGTCCTACAGTGGTTTGAAGTCCCAGAAGCATTGGCAGAATTAATGCATGCTATGTACAAGCACCCATTGGACTTGTAGAGGATTTTTCAGTGGAAATGCAGGTGATTCAGGGTTGAGCTCTGGGACCACTGCTGTTCATACTTGGTAATGGACTACATTAGCAAACATGACAGAGGGGATAGATCAACAAAGTTTCTGTAATCAGACAATGTGATAAACAGGCAGAGTCTCAGCAAGAACTTCGGCAAAGGAAATGGAATGCAAAACTAAAGTCACGTGAAATGAAACTGAGCACAGATAAGACATTTGGAATGGCAGGAACTGGGGGAAATCAGAAGAAGTGGAGAACTGAAATAGAAGGGAAAATAATGAAACAGGTTAACAGCTTCAAGTATCTGGGAGGGGTGGTTGAAGAGAAGGGAAGTCTGAATGAGGTCAAAGCTAGTATCAGAGGGGTTGCAGCTAACTGGCACAGAGAGTCAGGGTAGTGCATGACAGAAGAATGCCAAAGAAGTTGAAAAGTAAGGCGTACAAAAACAGTGGTGTGGCCAGTACTACTATACAGTATAGAAACCTGGGCAGTAAAGGCAGAGTAGTTGAAGCTAGAAGTGATGTAGATGAAGTGTCTGAGAATGGTGGAAGGATACACTCTGTGGGACAGATGGAGAAATGAGAACATAAGAGTAAAAGCCAAAGTAGTTTCAATTGCAGAAAAGGTCAAACAGAACAGATTACAATGGGTTGGGCACATGTGCATAATAGCAGAAAACAATCCGGGGACAGATAGGAAGAAGATGAGAGGAAATGAGGGAATCCAGAAAAGAGGTGGATGGATTATGTGACAAACTAACCAGCCTGAGTGTTGGAGGTAGGAGCGTGGCACTGAAGAGAGATTATGACAACTGACATGACAACCCAACCCCACATAGAAAAGGGGGATGATGATGATGATTATGCAAACAAGGAGCAATCATAGAAACCCAAGATACTTGAAGGTCGAACAAAGACAAATGACTGGTACCAAAGCCACAGCTTACAACTCAATGCCAAGAAATGCATAACAGCACCTTTTGGGAAGTTAGCCACCCAGGAGAAACCACCTCATTGACAAAAACACCCTTAAACGTAGACACAGTAGTCATGGGATTTGGGGATTCATGAAGATAGTAGCCTGGCTTTCGGCCAACATACATCTGTGGCAGTAAGAAAATCATTCTATGTTGCTCAACTTATAAGTAAGGGCCAGGCATCTAAGTCAAAGGATGTCATTGTGCCACTGTACTCGGTCCTCATCTGACTCATCATTGAGTTTACCGCCCCATTTGATATGCATCTGACCAGACACATGCAGCAACTGGAGTGTCTAAAGAGGTTCCTCACAAAAACAATACAAGATGTAAACACACAGTCCTGTGCAAATCACCTCAAATCTCTATCTCTGTACTCTGTTTCCTACAGATGGCTGAGAAGCGATTTATGGCTGGCATACAAAGCATCCTTGGATCCTAGTCTGATGGCCATTTTGCATATCCATAAAATGAAAATCACCAGAACTACTACATCCAAAGATTTACACTTTGCTTGTGACTTAAATAGGACATGCTGAAGGGACATTTTTGTATTTCAGAGACTCCCCACTTTCTGGAAAAGGCTTCTCATCCATGTGAAGCACAAGCACAGCCCTTCCTTAACCTGTTCAAGCACAACCTGGACCAGTGGATGGGAAATCGAAATTCACCCATGGTCTGACACCTATGTCTCTGATGAATAGAGACAACTATTAATTAATGTCCTAATTAACATACATCCCTTAAAATAACCTTTAAAGCACAATAACTCATGGGATACATTTGGGTTACATGGTTAGGATTACAAAGGACCTAGTGGTGACTAGCCCAGTACACAACTATGAACCTATAAGTAAGTTTCACTATTTACTCCACCTTTCTACCAGGGGCAGACAGGGAGAACATACTGCTTTCCTTCCATTACTAAGTTATGTCTCTAGACAGTCAAAGAGCTGCTATGTTTAATATAAAGGGAAAGTCTGTTCTAAAGGCAGAAGAATTATTTGAGAGAGGTATCTATCTTGCCAGCAGGTTCAGTTTACATTGTGGTTGAGGTATAGTTCTTTCAAGCTGGTGTTCCTGGTGACATCAGGGATGCAAATGTGTAGGATGTCACATGGCATTAGACCGGTTCAGGTTTATCATCAGGGCAGCGGTCACCCTTAAATGTCTGTATGAAACTGAGAAAGGAGAGAAAACTCTTTAATGTGGTATGCACAGCACACCACACCCTTGATTTCCATTGTGAGGAATCACTGGGGTTTTTCAAGTTGAGTCATATGTTTGGACAAAGGCAGACTAAACAGAGAATTATTTTCTATCAAGGGTTAGATAACGAAGATGTAGTGAGGGATAACAACTTTATTTGGTCAAGATAATACACCCCCTGGTGGTCAACCTGGCTAGGTAAAAGGACTGCCCAACAATAGCCGATACATGGTGATCAGAGGACAAAAGTGTCTGCGTCCCTAATGACTGTGTCAGTTTTAAGGGGGTGTCATCTACGTGTAGGTACATGGGCATTCAAATTTCCCAGAGTAGATGATGTTACTTTTCTTGACATTTAGCTTTATGTTATGGCACTGACACTATTTGTGTGTCCATGTTATGACCTCTTGGAGGATCTGGAAATCCACTGGGGTGTTGATAGCTCAAGGCTGCAACCACTGGGGTGTTGATAGCGCAAGGCTGCAATCATCTGCAAACTTGGTCAGCCACATACCAATGACATCAGCTCTGATATCAGAGAAGTAAATGTTGAACTGAAGCGACCCCAGAAGAGATGTCTGGCAGACCTTGCTAGTAACAAGCCTTTTAGATGGCAGCATGTCTCCTAAATTGACAGATTGGGTACACTACTCCTTCCTTATCTGACCCATAATAGAAAACATTTAGTTTGACTACCTTGATAATGATATCAGAATATAGGATGGAGTTAAAGGACTTTGTTAGGCCAAGGTAAGTGGTGTAAGACCAATATACCTTCATCCAAAGCCTTGGTGACTATTTTAGAGTATTAGGTTTAGGATGTAGAATCTATCCTTCCTTGAACACAAACTGATTAGGGTCTATGGAATGTAGGCTGCTAGTGTCATTGTTTATAATTCTATAATGATACATTTCACTGCCTTGCAAATAAAGCTGGTTAGGCTTACTAGTTTGTAGCTGCTAGGATTAGTTAAGAATCTGCACCTGTGGACTGGGATGATCACAAGCTCTTCTCTACACCTCTAACAAGTATCCAGTTGACAGGCTAAGAATGAATAGATTAAGCAGCAGGTTTGAAAGGCTGTGCTTTGTGCTAACAAGATAGCAGCCAGGCAAACTCTCAGGACCCATGGAATTAGTATTCCTGGCCCTGCAGGATGCCATCACTACCTTCTCTAAGACAATCTGAGAGGGTGGTGTATATGGGTTGGCATCTGGGTGAAAGGGGGAGACAACAGTATTTTGGATATGCCCTCAGGGGCTGAGTAAGTGTTAGTGTTACATATCAGTTCAGTGTACTAACATTTTTTAAACAGCTGAAAAAGGCTTTGCAAAAGCAGCAATTTTCAATTTACTTTTATCATTGGAGGATTTGATTTTACATCTAAGTTCCTTGTTTAGCCTCTTGGCATGTCCTGTGTAAAAATCACTGTTGCAGTATTCTTAACACAGTAAACTCTTAGTTAACCAGAACTCAAGCTACCAGCACTCTCAAGCAGTCTGCAAAAAAAATATCAAAGAAATACAGTACAATTTTCATGTGCTGCACTTTCTGCACCCCCCCCCCCCCCCCCCCGCCGAAACATACAGTTTAAAAATGAAGATAGGAATAAATTCCCTCTGTCTCCAAATGAAGATAGGAATAAATTCCCTCTGTCTCCAACCTGAGAACAAGTCAAACCAAACAAATAGTATAGGGTACAGTATTAGTTAGCCCTATTTTTAGTAGTAACGCTCAAGCAACCAAAGTACAGTTGTGTACACTTACCATAAATGTAGATGGTTGAGTGTTATTCACTGTTGCAGTCATCACACTTGGGTTATCTGCCTGCAGGTAGCCCTCAGTCAGCCTGTATACCAGAGTCTTGGGATTTCTGCATCGGATGCTGTCACCTTTTCCATGACATCAGGTCGTCAGGGATATAAAACATGCAGCCGACGCCATTACATCAGTTTTTCTTGCCCCAAATGTCAGGCGCTCCCAAAATAGGAAGCTATTACATGGTGTGGAACACCCCCAGTAAAAAGTAAATACCCCTGCCATAAAATACGGCCAAAAAACAGATAGGTAGAAAGGACCAGGGGGCTAGAAGGAGGGAAACCAGGACTGCAACAATGAATACAATCGAACATCTACATTGATGGCAAGTGTACGCAACTGTACTATGTTCTTCGTGTTTCACTGTTGATGTCATCACACTTGGGTTGATTCCCAAAGCTGAGGAAGGGTGGAGGCAGTCAAGAAGTGCTAGGGCTGGCTAGCAGGCCTTGTAAGACTGCGGTAGCAAATCCAGCTCTGGATTTAGAAAAGGTAGGTAAGTGGTAATGCTTGGTGAAGGTGTGCACTGAACTCCAGGTTGCAGCTTCCAAGATGTCCCTGGAAGGGACTCCCCTGAGAAATGCTGTAGAGGTTGAGGTAGCCCTAGTGGAATGAGTTCTGATCCCCTGTGGGGTACGTTTTCCATGGTGTTTGTAGCAGAAATGGATGCAATGTGCTATCCATTTGGAAATGGTTTACTTTGAAATGGCCTTGCCTCTGCCCCTGTAGTAAAGCTGACTAGCAGCGGGTCAGATTTTCTGAAAGGTTTTGTCCTTTCAAGGTAGAACCTAAGCTGTCTGTGCACATCCAGAGAGTGCAGGATCCTTTCCCCTTTATTCTGAGGATTAGGGAAAAAGGTTAGCAAATGAATGGTTTGGTTTAAAGCCACACTGGATACCATCTTTGGCATAAATGATGGATTAGTCCTGAGGGAAACCCTGTCAGCATGGAAAATAATGAAGGGTTCCACAGCCATTAGTGCCTGTAACTCACATACTCTTCTTGCTGAAGTGATGGCTAGAAGTAAGGCTGTTTTCCAAGAGAGGAATTTTAACTCAGCTGAAGCAGCAGGTTCAAAAGGGGGAAGCGTGAGCTTCTCCAGTACAACGTTAAGGTCCCAGGCTGGGGTGGGAGCTCTCCTAGGGGGCCTTAAATTGTTGGCTCCTTCTCAGGAACTGTTTGAAGAGGGGGAGAGAAAAGAGAGGAGGCTCAGTATTATAATGAGCTGAGATGGCAGATGCATGAATCTTAATGGATGAGAAGGAAAGGCCTCTATGGAGCAGCTCTGCTAGGTAATCTAGGATTTGAGGTAAGAAGGGCACGGCTGTGTTCTTTCTTTGAGACTGACTCAAGGAACAATATTTTTTCCACTTTTCAGAATAGGATCTCCTAGTACTAGGCCTTCTGGCTTCAAGGATGACGCCCAACACCTGTTTGCTGAGGGTTGCAGGTGGTGTATTCAGGGGATAAGCCAGGCTGCAAGGTTTAGGGTTTGCAGCTGTGGATGCACAATCTGTCCCTCCTGCTGGGACAGCAGGGAGGCACTGCCATCAGACTGCGGAGAAGTGGGTACCAGTGCTGGCGTGGCCAGTCTGGGGCAATAAGGATTTTCCTTAGCCTGTCCTGTTTGAACTTGAATAGTACTTTTGAGAGGACGGTCAGAGCAGGAAAGGCATAAATTGAGAGGTTTTTCCATGAAAAGGATAGGGCATCCACCTTCCACGCTCTGCTGTAAAGATTTCCTGTGCCACATTTGCTCAATTGATGGTTTTGAGGTAGTCCATCTCTGGTACCACCCCCCACCTCTGGATTAGAAGTTTGAAGGAGCTGGTTTCCAGTTTCCACTTGTGTGCGTCTAGGAGATTTCTGCTTAAGTCGTCTGCCAGTGAATTTTGTTTGCCTGGCAGGAATTGAGCTTGCAGGTGCACTTGGCTGCTCAAGACTGTGTTCCACAGGGCCATGGCTAACCTGCAGGGTGGGTATGAATGAGCTCTCCCTGCTTGTTTATGTACCACATGACTGTGGTGTTGTCTGTCTTTATCAGAAGCTGTCTTGGAAGGATGAGGTACTTGAAAGCTGTCAGAGCATTCTGTACAGCTAGCATCTCTTTTTGATTGATATGCAGGGGGATTTGTATTGGGCTCCATTTGCCTTGAATGCATTTGCCTGCTATGTAAGCCTCCCATGCATAGTCTGATGCATCTGTTGTCAGGGTTTAGGTAGCGGGGGTTGAGTGAAAGGAAGTCCCTTGTTGTGGTTGCATGCCTCTGCCCACCACAGGAACTCTGCCCTTAGACAAGGTATGATGGGAATCACTGTTTCCAGGTTCTGACAATGCTGGCACCAGAGACTTTTAAGTACCATTGAAGTTTCCTCATATGCAGTCTTGCATATGGAATTAACAGACTGCATGAAGCCATGAACCCTAGGGCTTGCAGTGTTTGCCTTGCAGATAGCTGGGTTTTGGTGGCCATTAGTTTGAAGTAGTTTGTCAAATAGACCTGTTTCTCTGGAGTGAGGAATGCCATCTGGGAAGTTGTGTTCAAGCTTGTTCCCAGCAATACAATCTTTTGACTGGGCACCAGTTGTGATTTCTTTTCATTGATGGTGTACCCCAGAGAAGTTAGGAGTCTCTTTACAAATGCCAGGTGCTGAAGTAGCAATTCCTGACTGTCCGCCTGAATCAGGCAATCATCTAAATATGGGTAAATTTGAATACTTCTCTGCCCGCAGAATGCAATGGCTGGAGCCAGGCACTTTGTGAATACTCTAGGTGCAGTAGATAAGACAACGGAAAGTGCAGAGAACTCATAGTGCATACAGCCTGCCTTGAAACATAGATATTTCCTGCAAGACTCCCTTATGGGGATGTGCAAATAAGCTTCTTTTTAGTCTAGGGTGACTAAAGTACAGTTTTGCACCTACCATAAATGTAGATGTTCGAGTGTATACACTGCTGCAGTCATTACACTTGGGTTATCCTGCCGTCAGGCGGTCCCTCAGTCAGCCTGAGTTCCAAAGTCTTGGTCCGGCGTCGGTTGCTGTCGCTTCTTCCGATGTCAGTGCACCAGGGGTATATAAGATGCAGCCAACGCCATTTTCTTCAGTTTTTCTTGCCCCAGATGTCAGGTGCCCCCAAAAAGGTAAGCAATGTAAATTGCTAATAAAGCATACATAAGAAAAGCAATCAAAAACTTTCAGTTACCAGCAAATACTCCCCATAGGTAGCAAAGGGCAGAAGGCCTAGGTAAGTACCAGCAAGGAAGAGGGGAAGGAGGGAGGGTAACCTAGACTGCAGCAGTGTATACACTCGAACATCTACATTTATGGTAGGTACAAAACTGTACTATGTTCATCGTGTTATACTGCTGCAGTCATTACACTTGGGTATAATCCCAAAGCTGAGGTAGGGTGGCTGGTTCTATAAGGCATTAGGGGTGGCTATAAGGCCCTGCAGCACTGCAGTGACAAAGCCAGCTCTGGATTTAGGATAAATAGGCAGATGGTAATGCTTGGTGAAGGTATGTACAGAACTCCAAGTTGCTGCTTCCAAAATGTCCTTGGTAGGTACTCCTCTGAGGTAGGCAGTTGAAGTGGTTGTTGCCCTGGTGGAATGTGACCTAATGCTGTTAGGTACAGCTTTCCCAAGGTGTGTATAGCAGAAAAGTATACAGTGCCCTATCCATTTAGAAATGGTCTGTTTTGAAATGGCTTTTCCCTATGCTCTTGCAGCATATGCTACAAACAATTGCTCAGTTTTCCTGAAATCTTTTGTTTTGTCCAAGTAGAAGCATAACTGCCTGTGTATGTTCAAGGAATGCAGAAGTCTTTCCCCTTTATTCTGTGGATTTGGATAAAAAGTTGGCAAGTGAATAGTTTGGTTTAGAGCCACACTTGATACCACCTTTGGCATAAAAGTAGGGTTTGTTCTTAGACACCCTGTCTTGGTGGAAAGTGATGAAAGGTTCCACTGCCATTAGTGCCTGTAATTCTGAAACTCTTCGTGCTGAGGTTATTGCCAGAAGCAGTGCAGCCATCTGGGCCATTGTATATAAGCTGGCACCCAGGAATATTATCTCTTGTGAGGGCACTAATTTTGACTTCTTTTCATTTACTGTGTACCCTAGGCAAATTAGCAATCTTTTTACAAATGCCAGATGCTTTAGAAGAATGTCTTTGCTCTCTGCTTGAATGAGGCAGTCGTCCAAGTATGGGTAAATTTGAATTCCTTTTTGTCTGCAAAATGCAATTACTGGTGCCAGGTATTTTGTAAAGACCCTGGGCACAGTAGATAAGCCAGAGGGCAGTGCAGAGAATTGGTAATGCATTGAACCAGCTAATAATCTGAGGTATCTTCTGCAATTTTGTCTGATAGGGACATGCAGGGTATGCCTCCTTGAGGTCCAAAATTACGAGCCAAGCTTTCTTGCCCAGCATGGGAAGAAGCTGCTGTAGTGTCAACATTTTGAATTTTGGAACATCCAGGTAAGTATTTAGAGAAGAAAGTTCCAGAATGGGCCTCCAGGCTTTGTCCTTTCTGAGAACCAGAAAGAGTCTTGAGTAAAATCCTTGTCCTTGCTCCTGTGTTGGTACCTTTTGAATAGCTCTCATGTCCATGAGTGCTGTAATTTGTCTATGAGCCTCTGCCCATTGATTTGGTGGCAGATTTGGCATTCCTTTTAACCTTGGCAGAGTGTGAAAGTGGAACCTGTAATCTTGAGATACAATATTGAGAACCCATTTGTCTTTGGTGATCAAATGCCAATTGTGACAGAAAAGTGCCAGTTTTCCCCCCAAGGGGGCTGCCAAGAGAGAAGCGCTTGGCAGCTGTAGTGGGAAGTCATTGGGGCTGTTTTTTATAAGGTTGAGGCCTGTCTTCCCCTTCTTTATGGGTTGAAGCACCCCATTGTCGAGGCCTGTAAGAACCTTGTGGTTGATCTCTGCCTCTTGGACGTCTGTATCTGCCCCTTTGAGGTCTGTCTGAAACTGGAAAGGACCAACCTTTTGTTGGCCAATTTCTGCTAAATCGAGGAGGCTGAACCTGTAAGAAATCCTTCACCGTTTGCATAGATTTTGCCTTATCCTCCATTTTCTTTAATACCTCTTCTGCCTTAACTCCAAATAAAACATCCTGCTGCAAAGGTGCATCCAATAGGTTTGCTTTAACATGATCTGGTAAAGTCTGCTCTTTTAACCAAGCATGTCTTCTAATGACAGACCCTGTAACTGCTGCTCTACAGGAGGCCTCTAATGAATCAAAATCACATTGCAAAGTATGTTTTCCCACTTGTTCAGCTGCATGCAATAAATCCTGCATTTCCTTATAGTTAGGAAGATCTGAATTTGGAAGCATTTTTTGTTTCAACTGAGACATCAAAAATTGCTGATATTTAAGCATGTGAAACTGGCAATTTAAGGCCCTCATTGCTAAAGTTGCAGATGTATATACTTTCTTCCCACATCTGTGTAATGCTCTGGAATCTCTATCAGAGGGAACTGGGCTTAACTGGTGCAGGAGGTAAAGAATCAGGATTTAAACTGGATTTAGAATACACATCATCCACAATATCTAACACTGGCGGAATAGCAAGGGGTCTGTGTTGAGGTAATAAAAGAAAATCTCAGCCTTTTCTTGGATTCTGAGAAATCCTGGCCCTCTCGATGGAAAATGCTCCCTCATGGTATGTAAGGTTTCCCAAAGGAGTAGTCCTCTGGTGGGGAAGCTGAAGGAATAGATACCTCAGCATCAGAATCCTCATAAGGGGGTAAAGAGTATCCTTGGTCTGAGGATGAATCTGAAGATATGGACACCTGGTCGGATGAGACATAGTCTGCATCCTGTCTAGACCTTTTATCAGGAGGAGGGTGGGACACCCTGATCAGAGTAATTAAGTCTTCGGCCATTTTGAGCATCTGTTTCTGAGGCTTAGAGGCCTGTCCTGGTGAATGTTGAAGTTGTTTCTTTGTTTTTAAAGGGGTTTTAGACTTAGCAGATTATTTAATGGTTAACTGAGTAGGTCTGAAAACACCCTCTGAAGTTGCGGGTTGTTCAGCTGCTCCGGATCCCTCTGAAGGGTTAGACTCAGTAGGCCGTAAATCTGGTGTATCCGAAGGCCCAGCTATCTTCACGTGGGAGTCAGAGGCGACCTGTGGTTCCAAAGAAGCGGTCGTCAGGGGCTGCAAAGGCGCCTGGCTGAAAACCGGAGAACCGGCGACTGGCCTAGAAAAGGCTTCGTCGTCAGTTTTGGGCCTCGGATGCCTGTCCTTGTCTTTGCGCTTTTTGTGCATCCCGGTCGTCAGTTGTTCCGACGGCATGGTGTAATTGAATTTTCTGCCAAAATAATGTTGGGCAAAATCAAACTGACGTTTAATAGTGCGCTTGTTAAACCTAGCACAAAACCGACAACCTGTGACGTCGTGGTCTGGGCCTAGGCATGGGATATAATAAGAATGGAAATCCTTATGAGGTATTTGCTTCCCACAAGAAATACAATTCTTAACTTTTACTGACATCGGTCTGAGGGAAGAAAAAGTTTCCCCAGCGGGGTACTTAGCTTTGTAGAAGACTTCGGTTCTGGATTTGGAATGAAAATCTCAGGAGTCGGCCGACCGGCACTTTCGAACTGCTTTTGCTTCGGGCACCGCGCGGCAAGAAAGACTGAAGAAAATGGTGTCGGCTGCATCTTATATACCCCTGGCGCACTGACGTCAGCGAAGAAGCGACAGCAACCGACGCTGGACCAAGACTTTGGAACTCAGGCCGACTGAGGGACCGCCTGACGGCAGGATAACCCAAATCTAATGACTGCAGCAGTGTAACACGATGAACATCCAGGCATCCTTGGCTAACGTAGGAAGGAGCTGTTGCAGTGTAAGCATTTTAAATTTTGGGACCACCAGAATGGTGTTGAGAATAGAAAGATCCAGGATAGGGCGCCAAGAGCCCTCTTTTCTGGGCACCAGGAACAGTCTGGATTAAACACCCTGTCCCCTTTGTTCTACTGGAACAGGTTGAATAGCTCTGATATTGAGAAGGGAAAGTACTTGTTTTTGAGCCTCTGCCCACTGGCTTGGAGGAAGGTCTGGCAACCCGCTTAGGGTTGGCAGAGTGTGGAAGTAGAATTTGTATCCCTGGGATGCAATGTTTAGAACCCATCGGTCCTAAGTAATGGACATCCAGTTTTTTTGCATGAAGGGCGAGTTTTACTCCTAGGGGTGCAAGTACTTGGGCATGGCTGGGAAGGATGATTGAAAAGTCACTGTGAACTTTTTCCATAGGGGGGTGGCTTACCACTTCCTGTTTTTGAGGTGGGAGCACTCCATTATTTAGATCTCTGCACACCCGGAGACTGTAGTCTTGGTCGTCTGTTTCCTCTGGGTTTGGACTGAGAAGGCCTGGGAGGGCCTGGAAAGGGCCAATTTGTAGGCCAATCCCTACTGAATCTAGGTGGCTGCACCTGTAAGAAATCTGTAACAGTTTGCATAGATTTAGCTTTTTCCTCCATCTTTTTAAGAACTTCTGCTTTTGTGCCAGTCAATCTTGATTTAATGGAGCATCTAGCAATTTTGCTTTGACATGGTTTGGCAAGATTTGTTCCTTCATCCAAGCATGCCTTCTCAGTACAGACCCAGTGACAGCAGCCCTGCAAGATTGCTTCTAAGGCATCAAAACCCACACTGCAAAGTATGTTTACTAATTTGGTTTGCAGAATGCATTAACTCTTGTAAGTCTTTATTTTCTGCACAATATGGAAGTAACATTTTTTGTTTAATTAGTTCCATAATATGTTGTTGGTACTTCAACATGTGAAACTGGCAATTCAAAGCCCTGATGGCAAGAGTTGATGAAACTGGCAATTCAAAGCCCTGATGGCAAGAGTTGAGGAGTTATATACCTTCTTACCCCATCTGTCTAAAGCTCTAGAATCTCTGTCCAAAGGGGTAGGGTTTTTGGCTGTAGTAGCCTTTAGGCCTTTAGATCTCTGGGAAATGGTCTGAATCCGCAGTAGGATTCTTAAAGAGAAATTTCTGAGAGTCAGGTACTCTGTAGTACCAGTCAGGTTTTCTAGGAGCTGGTGACAAGGTGTCAGGAGTAACACTGGATTCCATGAAGACATCATCCACAATATCCAGGACAGGGGTATAGCTAGAGGCCTGTGCTGGGGCAAGTCTAAAAATTCTCGGAGTCTCTTTTTGGACTGAGGATAGTCTTGGCATTCCCAACGGAAATGCTCTCTTAAGGTATGCAAGGTTTCTTCAAAAGAAAAACCTTCTGGAGGGGAGGCAGAGGGAATGGAATCCTCTGCATCAGAATCCTCATAGGTAGATAAGGTTATGTTCTGGTCTGTAGAATCAGAAGGAAATTCCATTCTTTGTCTTTTAGCGGGGGAAGGCTGGCTTCCCCTAATTAGAGTAATAAGGTCTTCAGCCATTTTAAGCATTTGTTTCTGTGGCGTGGGTGCTTGAGCATGCGCTTTGGTCATCAGTTTTCTAGGCGTAGCGCGAACTCTGGGCCTGAGAAACTCGGTAGTTTTAGTCAAAAATGAAGTTGTCGGTTTAATACGAAAATTAAAAGGTCGAAATACACCCTCAGAAGCCGGTGTCTGCACAGCAGCTCCGGCCCTATCCAAGGTAGAGACATCCGCAGGTTCCATAGTCAAAGAAGCATCTCGCAGCATACTGGACTCCCAATGAGTCTCAGCAGAGGCCTGCGAATCTGTAGAGGCCGGCATCAGGGGCTGCGAAGGCACCTCACTGAGTACCGGCAGAATGGCGACTAGCTTAACGGAAGCGTTGTGGGCAGTTTTGGACCTATGCGGTCTGTCTCTGTCTTTATCCATACATTTTTTCAGAAGATCAGTAGTCGGATGGCTTATCAAAGCCATTTTGGAATATGGAGAAAGAGAGCAAAAGAATTTAGGGACAAAGATAGCCTGATGACGAATAGTTTGGGTGTTAAGGCACAAAACCGACAGCGAGGGACGTCATGGTCTGGGCCTAAACAGGTGACACAGTAAGAATGAAAATCTCTGTGAGGTATTTGTTTTCCACAGGCAAGACAATTGTTAACTTTTTCTAACATCGGTTAGAACAAGAAAAAAGGATCCCCAACGGGGTACTTAGCTTTAGAAGACTTCAGGCTTGAAATTTGAAAAAACGAAAATTTAAGGATGCGGCCAACCGGCACTTGGAAACTGCTTCTGTTTCGGGCTCCTACGTGGCAAAAAAAGCTGATGTAATGGCGTCGGCTGCATGTTTTATAACCCTAACGACCTGAGAGGCGATAACATCCGACGTAGAAATCCCAAGACTCTGGTATTCGGGCCGACTGAGGGCTACCTGCAGGCAGATAACCCAAGTGTGATGACTGCAACAGTGAAACACGAAGAACATTTACAGTTATCCGGCACCTACCAATCACCATGGGTGCCCGCTAACAGAGAGTTTACTGCATATGGGTTTTTGTCCACTGTCTGGCTGGGGTACCAAAACTTTACCTTCCAGAGTGTGAACACCCGACATGTAACCTCATGTAAGCTCATATACGTCAGGGTATACAGGTAGACATACACACACGAACCTCAAGAATATCTCACCAGCAGCCCGAACCCAGATCATGTATACGTTGGATTGCTCTTTGCTGAGTTATTGGTATCGTTGCTTGGCTCAGATAAGTGCCCCTTCCTTTTAACTTTGCTTTTGAGTATTTTGATCATGTAGATCACTTTTGTTAGATGTCAGCTAGGAGGAGTAAGTGTGAGTGCAGTAGGCAGATTCTGTACAAGGACTTGCACATTGTGTCTTTTTTGTTTAGACCAGGAACACTACTACAAAACCTGCTCCGTCTGCCAGTCATTTGTTCCTAAAACCTTTATGTTGAGGCTTTTCTTACTTAAGTTCCTCGAAACTGAGCATCTAAAATGCATGATCTAAGCCAAAATGGCAGAATCTTCAGCATCTAATGTTGTCCTTCTACCAAAGGAGAATCTTAAAATATCCTGAGATAATTCACAGCCTTGTATCGCTGAGTTGGATGCACTAGATGAGCTTGCAGAACCCAAAGGCCATCAGGTAATTTCACAGATGCTCACAACAAAGAATCCTGTTGGAGACCAGTATGGCTCCTGAGGCCTTTCAGGCAGCAGATACCTTGGATGAATCACATTTCATTACTTCATACGGTCCACATGAAGTTCCTCAACTCCTAGTCAGGGAACAGGTTGCAGGCACTCTGACTGAAGCTTGCCAAGGTTACAAAACTCTGAGACCCATTCAGGTAGACTTCACACCTAAAAGAAAAGGTAGAAAACTATGCAGGTGACCTCCCCTACACTTCCAAAGATAAAGAAAGGATGGATTTCTCCCAGGGCTTATTTACAGCAATTATGGACCTGAAACCTCCTCCTTTTGTGCCACAGCTAGCACAGGCCATACCACCAAGACAAACTCAAGATTCCTCTTCCTCTGAGGAGGACAAGGATCTGGATTCTAATCATTCCCTAGAGTATTCCTAACAGATACATTTCCCAGAATAACTTTGCTCTGATGAAGGATACTCCCTCTCTCCTGACTCCCTTATTGAGGAGGCTTCCTTTGGGGAAGCTATTCAAAACATGAGGCGTTTTGAATAGCAAATCAAAGTAAATCTCAGATGTTTAAGAGATACTATAGTCTCCTTGATATTGGCACTCATAGGTTCATAGGAGGCTACTAAGCTAATGGCCCTAGGGCATTTACAAGCTTAGCCTTATAAAAACCTTTAGTACCCTTCTTGACCATTTTTAGACATTCACTGTTAGCAGACTGATTTCATGATCAGCACAGACTGCCCCTGTCCATAAAGGACATAGGTGCCACCCCTGGGATGAATCTACCATCACCCATCCAGTTGCCAAGGTGGCGGCTTGAATAGGGTCACTGAGGAGCTCTGCTTCACATGGTGTGGGAGCTTATTCCAGAGGAGCAGTAATTGCTGGGAGATGCATCTGTCTCTCCACCATATTCTGCTAATGTCACAGGCTAGGCTGAGATCCCTGGAGCGAGCTATTCTTGTCCCATCTGATTTGCAATGTGCATAAATTCCATTAGGGCAGGGCCCGAGACTGCTCTGTAGGCCAGGCAGAGGTCACCTCTCAGCAGCCTGTATGCAACTGTTTACAGTGACAGGGCTTTTAGTCTTTCCATGTATGTCATGTTTTGGAGGCCCTGGATTCTCTTGGCAAGAAACCTCTGTGGTCTTTCCAGTTGCTGTAGGTGTCTGGTGAGGTACATGCAGAAGGGAGCATTGTACTCAGTTAGTGGTCAGATAAGGGTAAACTGCAGTGGAGCTATAACCTCCCTGGTCTTGGATGTGATGCTCTTATTTATGAGATGTACAATGTATAATTCTTTTCTTACCTCTATAGATACATGGTGATCGAAGTTTAGATTGCTGTTAACTTGTGCTCCCAAGTCTCAAACTACTGAGTTTGAGATTAGAGGATTGCTATCTATATCATAATTAGCAGAGGCTTCTTCTTTGCCAAAGGGGATAATGAGGCATATTTTTGCATTAAGTATTAGTCTGTGAGTTTGGCACCAATCATTTGTCTGTGTTAACAATTTCTGTAATATGGTAACATCATTGGGGACTCTGATTGAGGCCAGTTTACAGTCATCTGCAAACTTGGTAAGCCACAGGCCATCAACCTTCGCTTGGACTTCGGAGAAATAGATTCCAGACAGTAGATGGCCTAGCACAGATCCTTGTGGTACCCCACTGGTAACTGGTCTACTGGTGGAGGTGGACTCCCCAATTTTGACAGTGTGCATTTTGCCAGTGAACCAGTTGGCTACCCATCTAGTAATGTTTGGGTTAATCCCCAGCTAGGAGAGTTTCTCTATGATACCTGACTGGGGGATTGTGTCAAAAGCCTTGGCTACATCAAGAAAGTCAGTATGTACTGTTTTGCCCTCATGTAGGGCTTTGGAGACATTTTCAAAGAAGTCCACTAGGTTTAATAAGATCTACCCTTGACAAGGTCAAACTGGGTCAGGTCAAGAGTTTGAAGGGCAACTATGTCCTTGTGGATAAGGTATCACACTTTTTAATTTCTCCAAGTCTTTTGGGTTTTTAATAACATGATGGGAATGGGACCCATTCCTAAGTCAAAGTATGATTAAAGTTCATGAAGTTAACATTGTTTCAATCTTTGATGTCAGCCAGTAGTGCACTTTGCAGCACCCACAAAGTGCCCAGTAATGACGACTCCTGCAATTCGTATGGGGTTACATGGATTGGTAACTTATCTAAATATGATTGCAAATTCTTTTTTTATAAGACCCGTTGCTTCTACTACTATTGGAACTGTCTGGGTATCTTTCTTCCACATGGCTCTCATTTCTGCCTGCAGATCCTGGTATTTTATGACTTTGTCTCTCTCTGTACGCAAGACACTATAGTCACTGGGTGTGGCGATTTCAATGACTAATGCTACTTTTGTCTTCTTTTCTTGGACTACTATATCTGTTTTTTTAGCATCTATCTTTTGAACTATTGGTAATGGGTGATCCCATGTGATATAAACTTCCTTTTCTATGATGCTTTGTGGCTCATATTTCCAGTGTTCTTCCACCACTTCGATACCATAATGTTTGCACAATCCCCAGTACAACAGTCTCGCCACATTATTATGCCTTTCAGTATACAGTCCTCCTGCCATTTTTGTGTCGCAACGAGCAACAAGGTGTGTGACTGTTTCCAGTTCGGTTTTACAAAACCTACATTTGTCTGTTTCTCCCAAATGTTCAATAGACTTGGTAAACCAGCATGTACATAGATCCACTATCTTGGACTGCCAATATTAACCTTTCATTTCTTGACTTGAATTCACCTCTCCTTAACCATTCCTGCATTCATTCTTTATCAACATGAGGCTCTTCCAGAAGTTTTCTATACTTGCAACTATATTTATGTTTTTTTCCATATTTCTTGCCTTCTCATCTGGTCCTTCACCTTATAGTCTTTCTTTTGCTTTTTGGTAGATTCAGTTGGTGCCTAGTTTTTATCTACTTTTGGTTTGATTTCCATTCCTGCTTGACATCGATATGCTTCTGCTAATTAAGCAGAGAAGCTATCTTAGATTTATTCTCCTCATGTTTCAAAACTTTCACTACATTTGGATCGTGTGAGGTCAGTAGATATGTTTGGAGTCCCATGACTGCAGATGGAGGAGAACAAGGAGGCCAATCCCTCCTTCGGAATGGGGGATATATAATCTTGGTATACGCAGATTTTTATAAATCATATGGTGAGCACGAAAAATCCTTTTTGTTTTAATATCTAATCTATCCAACACTTTCTGGGGCCAGTCAATCACTCCAAAACTGTACATCCAGACAGGAAGAGAAAATTGATTTATAGCTTGGATCTTGTTCCTAGATGTCAATGCTGTTCTCAGGATTAATTTGTCTTCTAAAGTATTCCTTTGCTTTGCGTCTTTCGTTTTTTCCCGGTTAGGGGTCGCCACAGCGGAACTCCGGTCTGCTAATGATTGGTATTTGATTTTTATGTGCCGAGTTACCAGCCCTGACGCACAACCTTCAACGAAGGTACGCCCATTCACACATGTCTCCACGCAGAAGAATCGAATTGGACAGCATCTTACTGTGAGGCGACAACGCTACCGCAGCACCACCACCGCGGGCCTTCAAAGAATTCCTTACTGAGCTTTATTCGCATCTGTTCATGTTTTATTGCTGATCCTTCAACAATTCCCAAGTGTTTATACACTCCCTCTTGCTCAAGTTCTTTTATATCACATTTTTGTCCCAAACTGATTTTTTCCTGGTGTTGCAGTTTTCCTTTTTTAAAGGTTGCTTTTGCACATTTATCAAGACCAAATGACATTCTAATATCATCTGAAAAAGTCTGTGCTTTCAGTTCCTCATCTGATGAACTATACAGCTTTAAATCATCAACAAAGAGAAGAAGAGAAGTTGCCAAATTGTAGCCATGGCTTAGGCTGTTAAACAGCTTAATGGATTAATGGCAAGGCAGAATAGCATCGGGGACAGAGAGTCAACCTGGAATATTCCCTTTTGAATTTTTATCCCTGGGATGATAATCTGTCCTTTATCGTGGCTTAATTGCAAAGTGGTCTGCCATTGTTTCATCGTTACTGTAATGTAGTCAACCAGTGTATGGTGTATCTTATACATTTTTAAGCACTCTTTTATCCATGAATGTGGGATACTATCAAATGCTTTTTTGTAGTCAGTCCTTGCCATACTTAGATTCTTCCCCTTTTTACAGTTCTCCACTATAACTTTAATATTAAATGATCCTTTGTTCCATATGACTTTCTTTTATTGCCCTTTTGTTCTAATGCCATAATTGAGTTTTCTTCTAAATGACTATAAACTCGTTAGCATCAATTCCCGTGTATAGTTTATAAGTTATCGGAAGGCAAGTTATTGGCCCATAATTTGTAGGTTAGCTTACAGGTTCACTCTTAAGTAAAAACATTGTTTTGCCTGTTGTTAGGCATTGTGGTGTCTGTTCGGGGTGCGCATATAAACAGTTCTTACTCATGGCTAAATCCTCGTGCAAAGATCTTAATACTTTTAACCAAAAGTTAGGTACTGCATCTGGGCCTGGGGTTTTCCAGTTAGAAGCTTTTCTTAACTTTTTTTTAATCTCTCTGGCTATTATTTCATCCCATTTCATATCCTGTACATGTAAACTTCTTATTCTTTCCTTTACTTCTTCTATCCACTTAGCATCTTTGTTATGTTCCACAGGATCTTCATAGATACTGTTCCAAAATGTGTCTACTTCCTCTTTATTTAGCGGCCTTTCATTTCCTTTTACTTTATTTTCCCAAGTCTCTATAAAACATTTTGGGGTAATCAATAAATTGTTTATTTTGTACTTTTCCCCTATATTTATCTGTGTATCTTCTAAGTTTTTCCTCCTGTGCTGAAATTTTTAGTTTATTTGCGATAATGCATGACAGATCTTGGTCTGTTCCAATACTGTGCATTGCTTTAATCACATCTTTCTTTCTTAGTGTTTTTGTTGATTTATTCCCTCTTCTATAATCTTCTAACAGTGACCCTTCTTAATTGCTTTATAGTTTTCTCTATTCGATACTTCCCTGATGGTATTAAATTTCTCCCCTTCCTTTCCCTCATTACCCTGTGATCATGTGGTAGAACTTTATCAGTTATTAATTTAGCAGCACAGTAGTATAAGCCTTTTTACTTCAGTTATATCACATGGATCTCTGCAGACAGTCCTAATTACTGCATTCATTTGTTTTATCAGACTTCTTACTTTTTGGGTGTTATTGACCTTCTGCAGTCTATTTCTTTCATTGATCTTAATATATCTATCCATGTCCATTAAATCATGCAACTCTTCCCTTAGCTCATTTTCTTCCAAACTGAGGGCGCATCCCTTGTTTTTCATTTCCTGCAGGCATTCTATAGAAAGTTCTATAGCACCTTCCTGTGGCACATTCTCTTCAATTTCATCCTGGGTCATCTGTTGCTCTGTCATATGGGAACTCACTGGCCTATCACTCCTCAACATTGACTGCAACAGTTTCCTGTTCCTTTCCTTGCTGTCTAGCTTCAAGTGAATGTTTCTACTGGTTTCCTGTGGAAGGCTCCACAATATCTTGATATGGCACCTGACCAATTGCTTCCTGTTCCACTGGTTTCTCTTTAATTTGGATATCCATTGCTCTATCCTGTTGTGGTGCTTTCTTCATTCATTTTCTACACTGAATCCTTCTCTTTGCAGCTGTTCCATAACCTCAATTTCTATTTCTTTGACTTCATTACTGATCTATTTTTCCTCTTAGTCTTCTTATTTTTTTGTATTGTAAATTTTTCCCTATCTGGATTCCTTTGCCTGTATTTCTCTTCAAATGTCTTTGGTGCTGCTCTTTTTGTATTGGTTAGTTTTGCTTTCTCCTTTGCATAAATATTACACCATACAGCCGCGGTGGTACAGCGGTAGTGTTGTTGCCTCACAGCAAGAGGCTGTCCTGTTTGATTCTCGGCTGGAGTGCCTTCTGTGTAGAATTTGCATGTTCTCCCCGCGGTACAGTGGTGTTCGAAAGACATGTGTAAATGGGTGTGCCTTCGTTGAAGATTGGGCATCGGGCTGGCACCCGTAAAAATCTACTGCCAATCATTAGCAGACCGGTGTTCTGCTTTGGAGAACCCTAACCGGAAAAAGTCGAAAGACCAACAACAACATTAAATCTTTTTTCCATTCCCATGTCCATATTTCTTCACATGTCTCCTGATCTTCTTGCTTTTCCTTATTCTGGAGACTCACTTCATCATGCTGTGATGTAGTCTGTGTTAGACCTTCTACATTAAATCCTTCACTTCGCAGGCACTCCATAACTTCATCTTCTATTTCTTTAACTTCTGCTTTACTAATCTTCTTTTCCACATTACATCTTTGTGATATTAACTTTTTTTAGTGTGAAATTTTCCATATCTGGATGCCTTTGTCTGTATTTCTCTTTGAATATCTTTGAGACTGCCTTCTCTATATTAGTTAACTTGGTTTTCTCCTTTACATGATACAAGGTACATGATGACTCTTTCCATGGCCTTGCAGATAAGGCTGGTTTGGTTTATGGGTCAATAGTTTCCAGGGTCAACAGAGCAAGGGGATTACTGCTGCTGTTCTCTACTCTGCTGGGACAAAGCCAATTCTCAGGCTATAGTTAAAGAGAGTGCTGAGTGGTTCTGCTAGGTCTTGTTTTAGATTGTTTAGTAAGCAGCATGGGATGTTAATTGGTCCCACAGAGGCTATTTTTTTTACCTCGGGCAGCGCTTGTATGACCTGTTCTTTGGAGATACTCCGTAGAGGACAGTTGGCGGGAATATTTTGGGGTATGTCAGGGTGGGGGGGTGAAATTACTGCCAAATCTGTCAGCTAGCAGGCTGGCAATTTCCTCAGGTTCAGTGGGCATTCCTTCTTAGGTTTCAGACGTAGCTAAAGAATGCCTTATGATTGCCTTTAGCTAGGGATGCTAATCTGCACTCATAGCTAGCCTCCAAGGACTTAGCAAGACATCTGATTTGCTTGTTCAAGCTGTGGATAGGTAATTTTCCTCTCCTGAGTTACTTCCCTCCTGTTCTTAGATATCAGTTTCTTTATTTTGTTGTATAAAGAATAGTTGTGTAAAATCTTACCATAACAATAGATGCCCTTTTCCATATTGCAGTATTCATAACCTTTGTGATCTCCACTCAGGCGACCTGAATGTCTGGCCAGTATATAAAAGACTTTTGCTACACTTGGTACGTGCAACGTTGCACATAGCTTGACAGCCTATGCAGGCCGTAAAGGTGACATCAGCATTTGCCACTCCTCAGAACTGAATGTCCCAGTCAGAACACCAGTCCAAGGATATGAGGTAAACAAAGTCAGCCAGCAAAGAACAAGCACCAAGGGGTTAGGAGGGAGGGATAGAATATTGCAACATGGAAGAGAAGGGCATCTATTGTTAAGGTAAGAGTTTATACAACTATTCTATGTCCTTCTGTTCCCATGCTGCAGTATTCATAACCTTTGGGAGAATACCAAAACTCATCTAAGAGGAAGTTTCTAGGAACCCATGCAGGATTTCCCTTGCAAATCCTGCTCTAGGCCTGAAAATAGTGTCTAGTTTGTAACGTTTGGTGAAGGTATGGACATAGGACCATGTGGCCACTTCCAGAATAGAAGCAGTTTCCAGGCCTTTGAAGAGGCTACTGCTCTAGTCGAGTGAGCCTTTACAGACACAGGGAGCATCTTCCCATGGTAGATGTAAATGAAGGAAATCATTTTGGAAATACAACTATGAATAGTTTGTTTGGAGACAGGCTTTCCCAGCACCCTGAGATGAAAGGAAACAAACCGTTGCTCAGATTTCCTAATGGGCTTGGCTTTGTCCAGATAAAATCTGAGTTGTCTGTGCACATCCAAGGAATGAAGGACCCTTTCACTGGGGTCTTTAGGGTTAGGAAAAAAGGTGGGCAGATGTATGGATTGGTTAAGGGACAAGTCATTAACCACCTTAGGCATTAAGGAAGGGTTAGTACAGAGAGATACCCTATCCTTGTGAAAAATGAGAAAGAGTTGGCAAGCCATAAGGGCTTGGAGTTCAGACACTCTTCAAGCAGAAGCGAAGGCTACAAGCAGAATTGTTTTCCAAGTACTGAATTTTAAAGAAGCTGCCCCTGCTGGCTCAAAAGGAGTCTGCCTAAGCTTCTCCAGGACAAAATTTAGATCCCAGGGAGGAAGGACAGTTTTCCTGGAAGGTCTAATGTGAAGGACACCTTTGAGGAAGAGGAGATAAAGGCAGACATGCTGAAATGGCTGAAAGATGTGCTTTAACAGAGGAGTAGGCCAACCCAGCCTCAAGTAACTCACATAAATAGGAAAGAACCACTGGAATACCCACTGAAAATGGATCTAAATCTTTCTTTAGACTCTAGATGGAGAACCTCTTCTGTTTGGATAAACGGGATCTCCTACTATTGGGTTTCCTGGCCTGCAGGAATAGAAGTACGTCTTCAGAAAATATGTGTCAGGAGGAGATCAAAAGCCTAACACCCAAAGAGTTATGTTCAGGGAGATGAGTTGTGGATGGATAAGCAACCCCTTGTCTTGTGTGAAAAGATCCACCCTGTGAGATAACTTGTGATGATTGCCCTTGGCTAAATGCAGAAGAGGAGGGAATCAGTGCTGTCTTGGTCAAAAGGGAGTCACCAGCAAGATTTTTGTTTTTTCCTGCTGTATTTTCAGTAGGACTTTCTAGATGAGATAGAAGGAGGGTGCATAAAGAAAAAGGAAGTTATGTACTTACCATAACGTTCCATGTGAGTTATTCCTCTCGCCTTCATTCTTACTAATGGGTTTGAAGCCAATCCCTTGGCTCTGAGTCGGCCAAATTCCAAAGCTCGAGGTCTCCAAACAGCTCTAGGCCAAAACCCTATCCCATGATGCTCCTCTACTTCCCTCAGATCTTTTTTGCTGCAAACTAGAAACATAGTCAGAGTATTAACACCATACTCATATTTCCAGTAACCAGTGAAAGGAAATAAACTCCTCAGAAAAAAACAAAACAGACAGAAAGAGACAACTCTCGAACTTCCAGACACTGGCTGGGGGTAGGAGGGTGGGTTGTAAGAATAAAGGCGAGAGGAACAACTCACATGGAACGTTATGGTAAGTACATAACTTCTTTATGTGTAGTTGTTCAATCTCGCCTTCATTCTTACTGATGGGTAGCGTCCCCAGCACTACAATCTTGAGTGGCTCATGGGAGTACCTGCCTAAGGACAGCAGAACCAAAGGAAGCCCTGTCCCTAGAGGTCTTGTCTACTTTGTAATGAGTAATAAAGGTATGTGGCTTTGACCATGTAACTGCCGCACAAATAGAATCTACTATTAGCCTGGCCGAAAAGGCTGCAGAAGTAGAGACAGCTCTAGTTCAATGAGCTTTAACTTTGTTTTCCAAGGGAATATGTGCAGAACTATAAACAAAGGATATGCAGTCTGAAAGCCACTTAGATAAGGTAGGTTTGGAAACTGCGGCACCTTTCCTGGAATCTGAAAGTGACACAAACAGCTGGTCAGATTGTCTGTGGTCTTTTGTCTTGTCTAAATAGAAACGGAGCCGTCTGTGAACATCAAACTTGTGAAGCATATACTCCAAATGATTAGTATGATTAGGAAAGAAAACTGGCAATTCAATGGTTTGATTAAGGTTAGATTCCGAGCAAACCTTTGGTAGGAAAGAGGGTTTTTTTCTGAGTGAAACTCTATCTTTGTGCAATATCAAATATGGATGCCGTACCGATAGGGCTTATAATTCTGAAACTCTGCGCGCAGATGTGATAGCCACTAGGAAAATAGTTTTCCACGAGAGAAATTTCAGTTCACAGGAAGAAGCTGGTTCAAATGGAGGAAGAATAATCTTTGACAGAACAAAATTTAGATTCCATGAAGTAGTAGGGGATCTAACAGGGGGCCTCAAATGTATTGCACCTTTTAGAAAGACCTTCGCCATTGTATGAGACATGACATTGTCCCCTAGTTCACCAATATGAAAATTCGATATAGCAGCCAGTTGAACTCAAATAGTTGCTGCTGTGGCCCCTTCATTAAATAGGTTGGTCAAAAATTCCAAAATATCCGATATCGAAGCAAAGAATGGGTCATTATTGTTTTGCTGGGCCCAGACAGAAAATCTACTCCATTTACTAAGATAAAGCTTTCTAGTTGAGGACTTATGGGAAGACAGTAGTATATGTTGGGCTTCTGTTGACAAATTTTGGAATCTGGCTATTCGTGAAATTGGAGCAGCCACACTGTCAGTTTGATGGACTGTAGAGCAGGGTGAAGAGCTCCTGACGAGTGAGTCAGAAGGTCCGGCACTGGGTCCAGGATCCAGGGCTCTTCCAAAAGATGAGGCTTCAGGAAGGGAAACCAAATCTGATGAGGCCAAAAGGGTGCTATTAAGATAATTGTCCTTCCCAGGGCAATGGCTTTCTAAAGAACTTTGGGAATTAGCAGGAAAGGTGGGAAAGCATAAAGAAGACCCGGGGGCTAGTCGTGTAAGAGCGCATCCCTCGGAGGCTCCCCCACTGGGGGGATTAAGGCAAATTAGTTGCTGAATTTGGTATTTGTGGAAGTTGCAAAGAGATCGCAGCAAGGCTAGACCCATCTGCGGAAGATCATTTCTGCCACTTCGTTCTTGAGAGACCACTCGTGCGGCAACAGAATAGCTTTGCTTAGTTTGTCTGCTATCATGTTGGATTTCCCCAGGATGTGCATTTCTATCAGAAAGTGCTGGGTGGACTCTGCCCAATGCCATACTCTCAGGGCCTCTCGATGTAGGTTATAAGATCTGGTCCCTCCTTGTTTGTTCATATACCAGACTACTGACATGTTGTCTGACTGGATTGCAATGGTCCCCAGAGGAAGAGAGTCTTGAAAGGACTGCAACGCTAAGAGTATCGCTCTCATCTCTAGGACGTTGATATGCAAGTGAGTCTCGTGTTCTTGCTATATGCCTTGGGCTGTCCGTCCCTGATAATACCCCCCCACCCGATCAGGGAGACGTCCGTGGTCACAGTTGCAACTGGAGTCGGGCGAATAAAGGGACGGCTCATGGTTACCGATTTGGACGTCAGCCACCACTGAAGATCCTTCTTGCATGAGTTGGTTATCCGAAACAGGTGATCCATAGGTAAGTCTTGAAAGGTCCACTGTGTGAATGGTAGCCATTGAAGAATGCGCATGTGCAACCTCGCTAGAAGTATTGCTATAATAGCTGCTGCCATGGTGCCCAGTAGTCTGAGAATCTCCGATGCCAGTGCTCTGTGCTTTGGGAGAATGTCCAGGATCTGTTGTCGAAGGATATGTATTCTTTCCCAAGGAAGTTTTAGGGACATGTTGATGGTGTCTAAGTCTGCTCCTATAAAGATGGTATGCTGCGACAGCAATAAGTCAGATTTTTCTGAATTTATAATTATCCCCAGTTGAGAGAAGAGGTCTAAAGTAATGTCCCTTGCCTGTCTAAGATAATACCTGTTGGGTGCGGTAAGGAGCTAGTTGTCTAAATATGGAAACACCTGGATTCCTTGATGCCTCAAGTGAGCCATTACCACTGCCATACATTTGGTAAACACTTGGGGGGGGCTGTAGTGAGACCAAAGGGCAGCGCTCAAAACTGGTAATGACTGGCGCCCAGCCGAAAGCACAGATGATCCCTGGATGGCCTGACCATCTTTATATGATAGTATGCATCCTGGAGATCTATTGAGCACATCCAGTTGTCTTTCTCTAAGAACGGGAGTACTGATTGAAGCGTGACCATCCGGAACTTTGTCTTTTCTACAGATCTGTAGAGTCTGCGGAGATCTAGAATCGGTCTCCAGTCCCCTGTTTTCTTTTATACTAAAAAGAATCTTGAGTAGTTCTGGATCTTTTCTGGTCTGCCGGGACTGACTGGATGACACTTTTTCTAGCAACTTTTTAATCTCTCTTGCTGCTACGTCCCGACGACTGGGTGGAACGTCTGGGATCTTTCTTAAAGGTTTTGGGCATGAGTGAAAGGGGATAATATAACCTCTGGATATTATACTTTGTATCCAGTTGTCTTTTGTGATTTTGAGCCAGGTGCCTAGGTACAAAGATAGACATCCCCGGACTGCCTCCAGCGATGGACAGGCGGGCCTCCTTTTCCCAAGGAACTGATCCCTGTCACCCTGGTTCTGCGAACCCCCTCTGCCGCGTTGATGGCATCTTCCATTATTGCCCCCTCCTCTGCCCCTGGAGGGGGTTTCACCTCATGCGTCTGAAAAGGCTCCTTGGGCTTTATGGAACCACATTTTCCCACTCCACTGGCCTCTGGGATTAGGTCTAGTAGGTGTAGAAAAACGGACACTTACGGCAGATAGTCTTTCCGTCTTGTTCACATCTGGTGAGGGTCTCTTTAATTTTAGGTCCAAAAAGTGAGGGAACCATCAAACGGGGCATTCACAAAGGATGACTTGAAAGGTTCCACAAAAGAACAAAAGCGCATCCAGGAATGTCTCCAAACAGCTTTTCCTGTACCCACTGTCCTACTCGTCCCATCAGCTGCGTAAGATACGAGACGCATGGAAGAGTTGATGATGGAATTAAGGCTAGCAAGCTGAGATGTCACCTTATCAGCTACTGTATCAGCTACTGCACCCTGAAAAGTATCTCCAAGCTCTTTTACGAGATTTCTTTGAAGCCTGGTAAAATGAGTTAGATAGTTCAACGAATGAAGAGCAAATGTCATAGAACTGAACATGCACTTGCCAAATCTGTCCATAATCCTAGACTCTATTAGGAGGATGGACAGACGTAGAGGTCTCCGACATCTGCTTAGTGGCTGCTGCAACCACCATGGTATCAACAAGAATAGGTTTAGATAAAAAGGTCTCATCATGAGGTGGAGAAATATATTTGTCTGATCTTCTAGGGACAGACTCCATAGTATCTAGTGACTCCCACAACCTTCGAGATAAAAGATCCATCAACTCATCGAGGGCAGAGACACCCAAGAGATGGAGGGTCGGGGCCCAAAAACTTTCAAGAGCACCAATTCATCCCTGGAAGGGTTGATGGGCTGCCAGTCACCCTTCTGCTGCAGGATCTCCAAGATATCCACAACGGATATATCCTTAGAGGGGGACCTTGGGGACCCTTCAGATTCCTCCAAATCGGTGTCAGATGTGACAGATTCCTGAGGGGGAATTCACGTTTCCTCTTACGTGTCCTCTTCCTAGGGACCTCCTCACTGGGAGCTTCTGGGGAGGTCTCAGAAGAGCAGAGTTCCCCCCAGGGGGCTTCCTGAGGCTCCGGGTCCCTACGCTTACGATGGATCTGTGGTGACAGAGAAGATTCCGGTGCTTTACGGGAAGAGGCAGTCTGTTCAGTAGTTGCGACTGTCCAGGGGACAAGACCCTTCTCATGGCATCAAAGACACCACGGCTCAGATGCAAGGAAGCCCCCGGGTCCGAAGACACAGAGGACTTGTCTTGCACCAAAGCCGCCGGCTCCAATCCCAAGGTGGGAGCTGAGCTCATCGGTTCGACTCCCCTCCCCAGAATCGACAGGTGAGTGTCAGCTCCCAGAGTCTGCAGCTGGGGCCGAAGACATCAGGGTTGTCAGTGCTGATAGGCCAGATATGGGTGTCAGCACCGAAGGTTCCACAATCAATTGATCGGCTCCCTCTGGCTCCGAAGGCTCGACTCAAGTTGGAGGAGGAACAGTAAGCAGGGTAGGTGACTTGATCGGCTCCGAAGCTGCCAGAGTCGAAGCTGATAAAATTTTTGGTAGCGCTGGATTCTGTAGTAATCTCCTCACCACACAATCCACATCCGAATCTGATAGTCTAGATGCTCGAGAGGAGACCACTGAAGGAGCAGGTGAGTCCAGAATCAGAGACCTTAGGGTCAGAGATACCGGCTCCAAGACTGGGGACTGGCTCCTACCGACTGCCTGGACAGTCAGCTCCACTAACTGTGTAGCTGAGTCAGAAACGTTTTTTGATACCTTTGGACAGAAGTGGAAGAAGAAGGTTTTGTTTTTTCTTGAGGAGCGGAGTCCAATTCTGATTAAAAGGCGGACTTAATAAGGCCTCTTTCCACTAACTTCATTTTCCTCTCTGCCAGAACCCTGGTACTAAAACCGTGACACACCGAACATACTTCCTGAAGGTGGACTCTAAACACTGATGGTGTGACCATCTGTGACAGACATCATCTGACTACATTTGGGGCATTTCTTGAAGCCAGACTTCACCTTTTCAGACATGATAATCCACTAGACAATGTCAGAAACAACAGAATGATCACATTCCAAATTATTATTCAGAGCCAAACTTGGCTATAACAACAATCTGTAGTTTTAAAGAAAATAAAGCCTAACTTCGGCTATGAAATGAAGAAATAAAGCCTGACCAGCTAAGAGAAGAGGCTACTTCACTGTGCTATCGAAAAGGAAATAAAGCCTAATTCGGCTATAAACAAGTAATTAAGCCTAACCTGCTAAAGTAAAGAGGCTAAAGCCTAAACTTGGCTATGAGGGGATAGGGTACAATGATGCCCAAACAGGCACAAAACACCAACAATGGAAATCGTTTCACTAATTTCTTTTAAATATCACACTAAAATGGGGAAAGTAAGGAAAATACCAGCCTAACTTTGGCTAAGGGGAAAAATTCTTCTAAACAGAAGATGAAGAAAAACCAAAATGAAAACTTTTACTTAGCTATCAAAAACAGCCTGAGCTGAAGGAACACACTCGATCTGTTGCAGCGGCAAACTAGATCTGAGGGAAGTAGAGGAGCATCATGGGATAGGGTTTCGGCCTCGAGCTGTTTGGAGACTTCGAGCTTTGCAATTTGGCTGACTCTGAGCCGAGGGATCAGCTCCGAACCCATCAGTAAGAATGAAGGCAAGATTGAACAACTTCACATCATCCCCTTCCATGAAAAGGATAAGACGTCCATCTTCCATGCCAGAGAGTCTGGGACTCTGCCACAAAACTTTGGAAGTTATCTGTTCAAAGGGAAGGCAAATAGGTTTATATGAGGAGTACCCCACTGGTGGAGAATGCCCAGAAACACATCCCTGTGAAGCATCCATTTATGGACTTGTCATGGATCTGCTCAAAGTGTCTGCCAGCACATTTTGAGCTGAAGGAATATAAACTGCTTGCAATGAAACCTTCGCCTGAGAGGCAATCTCCAGGCCTGAAGGGCCAGCCTGCATAGCAGGTATGACTTGCTGCCCCCCTGTTTGTTCACATACCATAGAACTATAGTGTTTGTTTGTGAATAACTTCAGTGGTCCTGGGAGTAGAGAGGACTGAAAGGCTTGGAGTGCCAGGATCAAAGCCCTCATTTCCTTTACATTGATATGTTGCTTCTTGATTGAAGGGGACCAAAGACCCTGGACTTTTAGGTGACCCAGGGGTACTCCTCACCCCAAGTCTGAGGCATCTGTGTAGAGTTCCTGAACTGAAAGATAACGTAATCGAATGACCAAAACATCGAAATGACCACATTTCGAAGTTCGCATTGTGGGATCGCAGTACAGTGAAGATTGGGATACTTGCCCTTTCCTCACTGTAGTGCGATCTCAGAGTTGGAATATATATTTATCGGGGGGGGGGGCACAGGCCCCCACAATAAAAGTTTCGAAATGCGGCCGTTTCGATGTTTCGGCCGTTCAATTACGTTATCTTTCGATAATGTAATATGAACCTGGTGGCGGTAGCTGAGCAGTGTTTCCACTTTTTGACGAGGGATGAAAGCCATCATCTGATCTGTCTTTTATCTGCATTCTATGAAAATCTGATCCTGGGATGGAATGAGAGAAGACCTGCTGTAGTTTATGGTGACCCCCAGGGCCTGGAGGAGGTAGATGGTAAAAACTAGGTTTTCCTTTAGAGCGTCTGGATGGGCTACTTGAATTAGTAGGTCATCCAGGTAAGGAGAGATCAGAATTCCTTGAAGCCTGCAGAAGGCAATGATTGGAATTAAGAATTTTGTGAATACCCTTGATACCGTAGAGAGTCCAAAGGGCAAAGCACAGAACTGAAAATGTGAGGAAGAAACAGAAAAACGTATACTGTGGGTAAATGGGGATATGTAGGTATGCATCTATGATGTCCAGAGTGACTAGAAAGGCCTGGGGTAGCAGGAGATGGAAAGGAATTTGCAGAGTGCGCATCTGAAAGGTTGGCATTTGAGGAAAAGATTTGAGGTGTGAGAGGTCTAATATTGGTCTTCAAGGACCATCTTTTCTGGGAACTAGGAACATTCTTAAGTAAAACCTTCTTCCTTTTTGGAAGGGAGGGACTTCTTGAATAGTTCCTTGACTTAGCAAATCTTCTAGGATTTGAGGAAACAGATGAATCTGATCCCAGGGAGGTTGTGGAATGCCCATGAAAGAGGGGACAGATTTCCATGCCATGTAATAACCATTTTGTATAATGCAAAGAACCCATCTGTTGATGGAGATATTTGTCTAAGAGGGTAGGGAAGAAGACAGGCACTGGGAAAGGGGGGTGGGTGTTTGAGAGCTTTGCTAGGTAGTTACAGACTACCTGGCCTATAGTGAAAGGTGGGCTTTTGGGCAGGGGTTTGCTGGGATCTGGAAGCAGCCAGCCTCTGAGCC
Source organism: Protopterus annectens (assembly GCF_019279795.1). Classification (NCBI taxonomy): domain Eukaryota; kingdom Metazoa; phylum Chordata; order Ceratodontiformes; family Protopteridae; genus Protopterus; species Protopterus annectens. The sequence goes on from NC_056741.1 coordinate 710,220,515, forward strand.
CCTTTCTTATAGGAAGGAGGGGGACTGCGCAGTTTCTTTCCGACAAATTGTGTTTTAGTAGGATCATTTCTGTGGTATTTCTGTGGTATTTAAGAGCTGTTTCAGTTCTTTCCCTTTGTCAAGCAGGGACTTGAACAGGGCTGCAGCTTAAGCACAAAAAAGGGCATCATTGTCCAGGGGTGCATCCATGATTTTAGCCTTAACATCATCAGGCAAAGGATGGAGAGACAACCATGAGTATCTCCTAAGTATAGACCCTGAAGCTGCTGACCTAGCAGATACCCAGCAGCATCGTAACTGCATTTAATGGAGTGTCTAAGCATCTAAGGCTGAGATGGACAGGAGAGACGAGCTGTGCATTGGCAGGAGCATCACGAAGGTGTGATGCCAACTAAAAAGCTTGGGAGAGTAAACTCAGGACATACTTTGACATATGGGTCTGGCAGTTAATGGCTCTGAAAGCCAGGGTAGAGGATGTACATACTTTCTTCCTCAACCTTTCCATCACTTTGCGATCCTTGTCCAAAGGAAGCAGATTGGGGCAGGGAAGGAGCTTAGAGGGTTTGCCTGCAGACAGAGATATAACTGCAGGATCTGTAAGGGAACATTTAAATAAAAATTTGCTGTTCTCAGGGATCTTATAGAATTTGAGAGTCCTTTTTAGGGCTGGGGGTTGAGAATCTGGGCTCTTGGACATCAAAGCACAAGTCTTCCTCAGCAGAATCCCCACTGTTTGAATATAATTCCGGGGAAGCATAACCTAGAGGAAATTCAATCTAGGAAGTGTAGATCAGGGATTCATCAGCTGAAGAAGAATCTTCTTCCTCACCAGAGGCTTTGCTTCTTTCACTTTCGTTTTGGGGTCTGTACATGTGAAAGATATTGTAGCCTTGTACGGCTGGGGTGCTCGCACTGGCTTTAAACCAAGTCTCTGTGACTGCACAAACATCAGCATCTTCCAAGGTGAGGAGTGCGTCCAGGGAATGCAGTTTACTGCTTAAGCTCGTAGCATTAAGCAGCATGACCTTGAGTTTGACTTTAGTGGATTTCTTTGTCAAAAGATTTGTTGTTTATACACTGCTTAAAAAAGGCACTATGGGGAGGCAAGTGTCTTTGCCAGTATCCAAAAGCTCTGGCAAAGCAGCGAGGACTGTCGGAACACATCTTCTCAGGCAGACTGATACTGCATCCCCCTGTAGTGACATCAAAAGCTAAGCCAATTATTGAAATCAATCATTTCTTTATCTGTACTGTGGCATCATCCTTGGTGAAGGTAGAATGCTGCTTAGGGGTAGAGACATACCTGCCTGGGACACAATCTGAGAGTCCAGGCATGTCTCTCTTCATGTAGCCCAGAGAGATAACTCTCGAGATATTTACAACAACATGTACTATGACAAGAGTCATAACGGTAATTATTGCTGACTGATGTGAGTGTTTGCCTGATTTGATGGATCCAATGTTGTGGGTACTAGCAATACATTTGAATAATGGACTGGCCTCCAGAGAGAGTAAGTCCTTGTACTTCTCACATGTAGATTTAGCTGGTGGTATGAGTAAATGATGGTCAGCAGATGCAGTTGATACATTGCCTCAGGGTACCTAGCGCTAGCACATTGGCAACAGTTTGTGCTGGTGACTGTGATCTCAGGGTTTCTAGGGTCTGGTATGTATGAATGCACCCATTAATAGTACTACTAAGATGGGAGCTTTTATGCTTTTACCCTGGTACTACAATCCAAGTATAAGACATTTAAGCTAATGTACTAGAGGAGAGTACAGTACAGTACAACAGCAAGGTTCAACAAGCTTAGGATCACACAGTAGCGGTACAGCCACACTAGTATAGGTAGTGGTGCAGTCTATCAACAGACATTCCCAGAAGATGGTCTGAATGAGGGGAAAGCATGGGAACCTGGCATGGAGGGAACGTCATCACTACACTACAGCAATGTTTCAGTAGCAGTGTAGCTATCAATTGCCACAAAAGTATAGATACTTCAGTATAAACCAACAATCTAGCAAGGTTGCCATAACACAGCAGGTAGGCAAGCACAGAGAACCACTTATCAATCTAGCTTTGTTGTCACAACTGTACAGAAACGCAAATACAATGATCAGTAGCAGTATTTTCAAATATGATGAAACATGAACAACTCAGTAAAATAGGATTCGTTTCTATAGCCCAGTAGGTATACAAAAGCAGCAAACCGTAATCCAGCTTGGTTGCCACAACAGCAAAGAAATACAAAGTGAAGCTATAAAAACAACTGACAATTACAGTCAAACAACAACAGTAATTTGCTCAAGTGCTACAACAGCAGAGTATACAAAGATACATAATCTGGTTCAGCTGCCACAACATCAGAGAAATACAAACATAGTGGAGAAATAACAGCAATCGACAAATAAGTGAAACAATAATAGCAATTGGCTCAAATGCCAGAACAGTGGATCATATAAAATCAATGAAGTGGAACAGCAGTCAGAAGTATCCAAGTGCAGTGGAATCAATTAGAAGTCAGCCTACAGAGATAACAATGGTGATTCATTTACAAACGTAGATGTGTGCAACCATGTTTAGTATTGCATAGCTGTGTGTTGCAGTGACTAGGATTTGTTCAAAGGGATTTATAGCAAGTAGACAGGCACGCTACCAGAATTGATACCACTTTTCATACAATTTTTGTAGCAACAGATAAGAGCACTTGGATCTATAGTGAAAAGTTCTCAGGAGTGTGCACCATACTGTGCAATGCACAGCACTTCCCATGTGTTGCGGGACCTGAGCTACAGTCAAAGCTAGCAGTTGTGTTCAGTCATGTTTGTGTAGTCGCAGTACAACAGAGTACAGAATAATGAGCTTCTGCAATGATGATCTTTAGGATGAATGCTGAATGTAAATTTCAAGAGATTTTTTCTTCTTTGTCTCCGCTACTGGAAGACTGAGTAGCGGCACATTTCTTTAAAGCAAAGCCAGTACCGGATCACACACACTATATGGTTTGAGGCTAGTGAGTTCAGGGTAACAGAATCCTAGCATTGCAGACTCCAGAGATTTAATATCTTGGAATCCTTGCCCAATAAATTACTGTTGAAGTTCCTGGAAGATTTCTGTCTTCCTTCCCTTCATGAAACACCACAGACTATGCTGATGAAGAGAATGGATGCTGGAACACAGTTATAGCTGTAAGATCACAAGTACTTGCAGGCCACTGTACAGATCCTAGGCATTAAACACATGTCCTACAAGGACAGACTCAAAAGACTCCAGCTATTCTCTGTCTCATATCTCCTACTTATAGGTGATCTTTGCTCGACTTACAACGCCATGTCTGACACAGCTCTGTCAGAAATGCTACATCTAAAGAAATCCCAATCCCTCCACACGACACACTCCAGAAACCTCAACCTCATTACCACAATCAACAGAACATGCTGAAGGGACAGGTACACCTAGAGACCACCCATGCTCTGGAACAGACTTCCCATACATGTCAAGCAGAGCACCTCGCTGTCCCTCTTCAAGACAAATCTTGATGAGTGGATGGGTAATAAAGTTCACCCCAGGGATCACTCCAGTGGCTCTGCTTGATAGAGGCACTGGGAACTAACACTGGGCAGCACGATGCCAGGGCACTTCTATGGGCTAGGCTTGTAAAGGCTCCAAGGCCATTAGCCTAATACACACCTATGAATCTATACCGGACGAGGCCAGTAAGGGGCAGTGAGGATTAGATTGGTCTTCAACCTGTGGACTTTCTGAAGAACTTTGGTTATAAGTGGTATACATGGGTAAGCATAGAGGAGACGTGAGGGCCATTAATGGACTAAAGCATCCCTGGGTGACTTCCCCAAAGGAGGGATCAGAGCGAAGTACCTGCTGCACTTGTTTAGGGGGAAAGAGAAAGAGGTTGCAGCAAGGCTGACCCCAATGGCTGAATCTCTGCTCCATTACTGACTGGTTCAAGGACCACTCATGTGGAGTTAGTATCGATCTGCTGAGTCTGTCCGCAAGAACGCAGAATTCCCCCGGGATGTGCATTGCAATAAGAAAGCAGTTTGAAGAAATTGCCCATTCCTAAACCCTCATGGCCTCCCTTCACAGCGGTACGGACAGGTTTCCTTCTGCTTGTTGATGTACCAAACCACCAACATGTTGCCCGTCATAATTGCAATTGTTGCCAGAGGAAGGCAGTCCTGAAAGGCTTGGAACAGGAGGAGGACCACCCTCGTCTCCAGAACATTTATGTGCAATTTGATTGCTGTTGTGGACCAGATGCCTTGAACCATTCTTCCCTGGAAATGCCCCCCCAACCTCATTGGGGAAGTGTCTGTGTTCACAGTGGCTGACAGGGTGGGTAGAATGAATGGCCTTCCTAGATGAAGATCATCTGTTAATGTCCACCATCTTAGATGGAGCATGCAAATCGAAGTGAGCCTGACTGGAGCTGACAGGAGATGAAACCAAATCGACCATTGCACCGGTAGGGTCCACTGAAGAATCCGCATGAAGAACCTGGACAGGGGTACCAACAGAATGCAGCTGACAGACTCCAAAATCATGAGGACTAGTAGAGCTGGTGGGAGTGTCTAATAAGAGTTGAACCTGCTGTCTCAGGGATAAAATTCTTTGAGAAGGAAGGGCTGCTACTTGTCTTAATGTGTTCAGCTGTATCCCTATGAAGTCTATCTCCTGTACTGAAGTCAGTTTGGATTTCATCATATTCACTGTGATACTTTGGTGCTGAAACAGACAGAACATGAACTGGATAGCTTATAATAGTTGATGCCTTGTGAGTGCCATCAGAAGCCAGTCATCCAGGTAAGGAAATACCTGGAAACCATGCAGCCAAAGATGAGCTGCAACCACTGCCATGCATTTAGTGAACACACAGGGGGCGGTGTTGAGGACAAAGGGCAGTGCTCTGAACTGATAATGATTGGCCCCCACCTGGAAGCACAGACATCTCCTGGAGTGTCTGATATGGTAGTATGCATCCTGGAGATCGACAGAGCACATCCAGTCGTCCTTGTGCAGCAGTGGCAGAATGGACTGCACCGTCACCATGCAGAACAACAAGTAGTTATGTACTCACCATAACGTTCGATGTATGTAGTCCATCTCGCCTCACATTCTTACCCGTGGGTTCGACTCGGCCGATTTTTACTAGCTCAAAGTCTCTCACTTGACTGGGCTAAGAGGGTATCCCATGGTGCACTGCTCCCTATCCCCAGATCTAGTTTGCTGCGAAACAATGTATACACTTCATACACACCTCACATGCATATAAAACAGTCACTAAAGAAGGGACTCAGTAGGTGACAACCTATATTCCAAATCTTATGCTCCAAATCCTCCAGGCAGGGGGAAGGTGGGAGGGTAAAGTAAGAATGTGAGGCAAGACGGACTACATACATCGAACGTTATGGTGAGTACATAACTTCTTGATGTTATGTAGTCCTATCTCGCCTACATTCTTACCCGTGGGACAGCGTCCCTAGCACCTACATCCTGGGTGGCTCATAGGAAAATACTCCTGAGAACTGTGGAACCAAAGGAAGATCTGCCCCTGGAAACCACGTCCAATTTGTAATGAGAAACAAAGGTGTGGGGAGAAGCCCAAGTAGCTGCAGCACATATATCATCCATTGACAATCTAGCTTGAAAAGCTGTGGAAGTGGAAACAGCCCACGTGGAATGTGCCTTGACTGGAAATGGCAAATTTTTATCTCCTGCCTGATAGATGAAAGAGATGCAACTGGCTATCCATCTAGACAGTGTAACCTTGGATATCGGAGAACCCAGTCAGTTTTCTGAAAAGGATACAAAGAGCTGGTCAGACTTAAGAATATCTTTTGTCAGGTGTAGATAGAAGCGTAACTGTCTATGCACATCCAATTGGTGAAATCTAAATTCTGCCTTATTAGAGAAGTGGGGAAAAAACACTGGCAGCTCAATGGACTGATTAATGTTAGACACAGAAGCCACTTTAGGAAGACAAGATGGGTTTGGTCTAAAAGAGACCTTATCTTTGTGAAAGATTAAATATGGGGGCTTGATGGAGAGGGCTTGAATTTCTGAGACCCTCCGAGCTGAAGTGATTGCTACTAAAAATGCTGTTTTCCATGTTAAGAATTTTAACTCACAGGTAGCTGCTGGTATGAAAGGTGGCAGTGTGAGTGCTTGGAGAACAAAATTGAGGTCCCAGGGCATGACGGGTTCCGACACTGGGGGACAAAGAAACAGGGTACCTTTGAGGAATGCTTTGCATAGTCTGTGGGCCATAAGATTAGGTTCATTCGCTATGTGGAAATTAGATATTGCCGCCAGTTGAACTCTGATGGTGGCTGATGCAGATCCCTGATAGAAAAGCATCGACAAGAATTCCAGAACTGAATTTATTGGGGCTGTATAAGGATCGATACCTCTTGTATGAGCCCAGATGGAAAACCTTTTCCATTTGCTAGAGTAAATCTTCCTAGTGGATGGTTTATGGGAAGACGATAGAATATGGACCACCTCCTGTGGAAAATTATGACGTCTGACTAGTGATGGAATTGGAGTAGCCAGGCAGTCAACTGGAGAGTCCTCAGGGAGGGGTGGAAATGTCCCGACATGTGTTTCAGTAAATCTGGTAGAGGGTCCAGAATCCAAGGAGTGTCCACAATGTATGGTTGAAGAAAGGGAAACCAAACTTGCCAAGGCCAATGTGGGGCAATCAGAATCATTCTGCTTCCCAAGGATTGAGCTTTCTGATTCACCCTTGAGAGAAGGGGAAACGGAGGGAAAGCATAAAGCAGACCAGAGGGCCAATCATGAACCAGAGCGTCCCTGGGTGACTCCCTCTGTGGGGGGATCACTGTGAAGTAGTTGCTGCATTTCGCATTGAGAGGGCTGGCAAACAGGTCGCAGCAAGGTTGACCCCACATGCTGAAGATTCGCTCTGCAACCAGGTGATTCAGGGACCACTTGTAAGGCATAAGTATTGCTCTGCTTAGCCTGTCCACTATTACGTTGGGCTCCCCCGGAATGTGCATTGCCACCAGAAACCGTTGGGAAGCTATTGCCCAATTCCGCACTCTCATGGCCTCTCTGCATAGGGGGTATGATCGTGTCCCCCCTTGCTTGTTGAGATACCACACTACTGACTGACAACGCAAGCAGCACTGCTCTCATCTCTAGGACGTTTATATGCGAATTTATCTCATGTTCTTGCCACGTGCCTTGGACTGTCCTGCCGAGGTAATGCCCCCCCCCACCCCATCTGGGTGGCGTCCGTGGTCACCGTGGCAACAGGGACAGGAGGAATGAAGGGCTTTCCCCCGTTCAAATTGTTGGTGCATAACCACCAACGGAGGTCCTGCTTCCACCTGTCTGTGATTAAGATGGGATGAGATAGTGGAAGCCTTTGTAGAGACCATTGGACAAAGAGGAGCCACTGAAGAAGTCTCATGTGTAATCTCGCTAGAGGGACTAGCATAATAGTTGCCACCATGGTCCCTAGGAATTGTAGAACCACTCTTGCCTGTGCTTGTCTAAGTGGCATCAGTATATGACTTTGTCGTTGCAACACCATGATCCTTTCTTGTGGTAGGAATGCTCGCATTTGAATGGTGTCCATCTCTGCTCCTATAAAGGTGACACGCTGTGAGGGCAATAAGGCAGTTTTTTCCCAGTTTATCGTTATGCCCAATTGATGACATAGACTGATGATAGCGTCCTTCGTTTGAACTTGTTGATGCCTGGTGGGGGCGGTAAGGAGCCAGTCGTCCAGGTACGGAAACACCTGGAATCCTTGACGTCTCAAGTGAGCCGTCACCACTGCTATACATTTGGTGAACACCCTGGGGGCTGTGGTGAGACCAAAGGGCAGGGCTCGAAACTGGAAGTGACTGGCTCCCAGCCGGAAGCGTAGATGACTCCTGAATGCTTTGTCCATTTTGATATGGTAATAAGCATCCTTGAAATCGATGGAGCACATCCAAACTTTCTCTCCCAACAATGGGAGGATTGACTGTAGAGTGACCATCTGGAACACGGACTTGTGTACGTAATTGTTGAGTTGACTGAGATCTAGTATGGGTCTCAGGTCCCCTGTTCTTTTCGGCACCAAAAAGAATCTTGAGTAAGTCCCTAATCCGATTTGGTCTGAGGAGACTGGTTGGATGGCTCCTTTTTCCAGCAGCTGAGACACCTCTGAGGCTGCCTGATCCCTTTGACTGAGTGGAACGTCTGGGATTTTTCTTATTGGCGAGGGTATTGAAGAGAATGGGATGAGGTAACCTCGGGAAACTATCCTTAGTACCCATTGGTCCTGGGTGATGCTCTCCCAAACTTCTGGATATAAGGAAATTCGACCCCCGACTGGCTCTGAAGAAGCGCAGTCGGGCACACCCTCAGGAATGATAGTTTGGAGAGCTGCGAAAGAAGTCGCGGTCTCCCGAATTGTGGGGGCCCCTCTGCCTCTGGGGTGACGTCTCCCTGAGTAACCCCCCCCCCGCCTCTGGAGGGGGGTTCACCTTGTGCAGCAGGAAAAAAACACTGTGATTTCTTGAACCACATCTCCCCCCCTCCCCCCCCGCTGGGCCTTGGGATAAGGCCTAAAAGGAAGGGAAAAACGGACCCAGACTGTAGACAGGGTCTTTCCCTCTTGCTCACACCTGATGAGCGTGTCTTTCACTTTAGTCCCAAACAAGGAGGAACCGTCAGTGAAGGAAGACTTGAAGGCCTCCGCGAAGTGACACAGGCATAGCCAGGCCTGCCTTCTAAGGGTGACCCCTGAGCTCGCCGCCCTACTCGCTCCTTTGGCCGCATATGAAATGAGCTGCATGGATGAGTTAGTGATGGAGTTGAGGGTAGAAACCTGTGCGTTAACCGTCTGAGCTACCGCCTTAGGTATGTTACCCGTAAAAGTATCTCCCAGTTCTTTGAGGAGATCTCTCTGGAGCCGAGTGAAGTGAAATAACTAATTCAGCGACCGTAAGGTGAAGGTTGCTGAAGAAAGGGTATGCTTCCCGTACCGGTCCATGGTCCTAGACTCCTTGTTAGGAGGATGGACTGACGAGGAAGATTCTGCGACTTCCTTCTGGGTGGCTGCCGCCACCACCATGGCATCTACCGGGACTCCTTTTGATAGAAACTCTTTTCCCTGGGGTGCGGACAGGAACTTGTTAGGGCGCCTGGGCACGGGCTCTACAGAATCAGGATTTTCCCACACTCTTCGACAAATGAGGTCAAGCAGTTCGAAGGGTGGAGACACCCAGGAGGCGGAAGGTTGAGCGCCAAAAGCCTTAAGGAATACTGACTCCTCCTTGGAAGGAGTTTTGGAAGACCAGCCTCCTCTGTTTCAGTATCTCAGGATATCAGAGAAGGAAACATCATCAGAGTAAGACTTGGGGGACCTTTCCGATTCCTCAAGTCAGTATCGGAGGTGAGAGACTCATCCTGGGAGCCTATGTGCTTCCTCTTGCACAATTTCTTTCTAGAGGGCTCCTCAGGCAAAGACCCTGGGAGACCCTCAGAAGGTTGGGGACCACTCGTGGGGGTGTCCTTTGGGCCTGGCGCTCTGCTGTCCAAGGACAGGTGAGTGTCAGAGGCTCTCGCCAGGGTGGTGGGGGACGGAATGACCGACCCGGGTGATGTAGTTGGCGATCTTGACAGCGCCCTCCACATGGCCTCAAAGGCAGGTCCTCCCAGCTCCTAGAACCGACCGATCTCCGAGGCCATGACCGGGATCCCCCGAGCCAATGCACCGAGAGGGAGACTCAGAACCGACAGCTGTTCCGACGTATCCCCCTCGGGCCCGACCGAAGAGACCAGAGTCTCAAACCCTGTGGATGGAACCGACATGGTTGGAGCCGAAGTCGGCACCGATTAACCCAAAGGGGGTATCGGAGCCAGCGCAGGAACATCACTCGGAGCGGAGCATATCAGCTCCGACGGCAAGGAAGTGCTCGGAGGAGGAATCATCGAAACGGACATGGCAATTGGCTCCGGAGCCGAGTGGGTCAGAGCCGAAAACAATTTGGCCAACACCGGCGATTGTAGGAGCCTCTGCAACTACCCTGTTGACATCCAAATCAGAAAGCCTGGAGGATTTGGAGGAGATAGATGGAGATTGGGATCTCCTGTCCGGTGAACCAAGTCTGACACTGGGCGATCGGCTCCGAATGGGCTCAAGGATAATTGGAGCCGGCGCCGTTTCGGTTAATACAGATACCTCCTGCGGCCCCGAGGACAGTGGAGTCTAAGAGGTAGAGTCCAAAACTGTAATCTTCTCCGGGGGCTCTGAAGTGGCAGATGGAGTCGGAGACCTTTTCTTGGACTTGGAAGCTTCAGACTTAGTACTAGAAGCCGAATCAATAGCTTCCTCAAAAAGATGGTTTTAAAAGTCTTTTTAAAATTAACTTGTTTTTTCTCTCCCGGAGCACCCTAGGACTGAACGCGTAGCAAAAGCTACACGACTCCTGTAAGTGGATGGCTCCGAAGCAGTAGAAACACACAGAATGTCCATCCGTGATGGACATTTTATATCCACATTTGGAACATTTCTTAAAGCCAGAAGGCTTATGTTCCTTCTGATCTTTGGACATTTTACAATGAACAGTAAAGGAAGCCTAGATGTAACACGCAAAAAAAAAGGCGGGAAAACACCACACAATGTTGAACACCAGGTACTAACCAACAGGCACACTGAGCACCTCTAACCTAAACGGTTCACACAACAAGACACAGCAGAAAAAACAATACAGTCACACACAAGAACTTCTAATTGAAACGGCTCTTCAGGGAACACAAGACCAAAAGTTGATTCGACTACAGAAGGGGAGGACTAGGTCCTCTAACTAAAACGGGCCTAGCCCGCTGGAACAGGAGGGATACCAAACAACTAACACAAGCACTGAAACACACACACAAATGAGCGATCAGCAAGAGTAGCTATTAAAATAGCTTTTGGGTTTGAATAAAGAACTTTCTCAATGAGAAATAGTAAAAAAGACGGTACTTAGCCACAGCCAAGTGAGACCACGTCCAAGCTCTACAAGCGGCAAACGAGATCTGGGGATAGGAAGCAGTGCACCATGGGATACCCTCTTAGCCCAGCCATTGAGAAACTTTGAGCTAGTAAAAATCGGCAGAGTTGGAGCCGATATTCGGCTCCAAACCCACGGGTAAGAATGTAGGCGAGATAGGACTACATAACATCTTTGATTTCTTTATAAATAAATTCAGACTACTCAGATCCAAGATGGGTTGAAGGTCCCCGTCTTCTTTGGCACCAAAAAAAACCGTAAGCTCCGCACCTTTGTTGTTCAGTGGGGACTTGCTGGATAACTCTCTTGTTTAGAAGTTTTTGAACTTCTAGAAGGGGGCGCTCTCTCTGACTGTGTGGTACATTGGGAAGAGGAAAGGAAAAGGGAATATAATAACCTCTGGAAACTATACTTAACACCCAGGCATCACTTGTTGTGTTTGTCCAGGCTTCTGGGTGCAAAGAAAAAGTCTGTCCCTGACTGCCTCCAGAGTAGGACAGTTGGGAGGCACTTCAGAAGTGCTGAAAAGGCCTGTCAGAGAAAACTTCCAAGAAGCCCTGATTTTGCAGAGCACCTCTCCTTCTGGGATGATGACTGTCATTGAACCCCCTCCCTCTGTCTCAAGGAAAGCATTCATCTTGCGAGTCAGGAAAAGACCCCTGTGATTTACAGAACCACATCTTCTTCCCACTTCACTGGTTCCCAAAGAAAGTCCGTTGGGGGGGAAGAAAACTTGATCTGAAAGGCAGATAGGGTCTTGCCTCCTTGTTTGCTGCGGGAAAGGGTTTCTTTAACTGAGGCTCCAAACGGAGAGAAACCATCAAAAGGGGCGTTAACGAACAATGCCTTAAAGGGTTCGCAAACCTGTAAAGTCTCATCCAGGCATGTCTCCTAAGGGTTATGCCTGAATCAGCTGCTCGTGAGGTACCTTCCGCAGCATGGAAAATTAACCTCATCCAGGAATTAGCAACAGAGGAAACGGTGGTCAACTGAGGAGAGACCTTTTTATAATCTTCCTCTGACAGTGACTGCGACAGCGAGGTGGAGATTTCCTTAATCAAATGTCTCTCAAAGCATGTAAAATGTGCCAAGTAGTTAAGTGCTCTCAGTGAAAAAGTGGCTGAGGCATGCACGTGTTTTCCATGCCTGTCCAAAGCCTGAAACTCCTTGTTCAGAGGGTGAACAATGAAGCTCTCTCTTCCGCTTCCTCCTTTTTGGTAGTTGCCGACACCACAATGGCATCAACTGGGACACTTTTACTCCAAAAGGGGAAATCACTGGATGGGCTAAGATACTTATCCGCAAGTTTGGGAATTGGTTCCATCATGTCAGGCTCCTTCCAAGACCGGTGGATGATGAGGTCAATAAGTTCATCTGCCTGTGGGGTCACTCATGATATCAATGGGCCTGTCCCGAATGCCTTCAGAAACACTGACTACTCTGAGGAAGGGGGTTGGGAAGACCATCCACTCTTATGTTTTAGAATTTCTAGGATATCCCTGAAGGAAATATCATTGGGTGAAAATAGGGGGGAACATTCCCCTTCATCAAAATCAGTGTCATCCGTCAGTGACTTCATGGGGGAGTCCAGGTGCTTCCTCTTACACCAATTCTTCTGAGGAGCCTTCTCTGTTGGGTACTCAGAGGAGGACTCATAGGACAGGGGGATTCCTTGCTGAGGGACAGACTGAAAGCTTTCCAAGAGGGACTAACCATGGACCTGATGAATGGAAGCAAAGCCCTGATCCTCAGAGGATTGTGTAGGACCTGGTGGAGGAGGGACCGGGTCTCTAGGAGTACAAAATTCCTTCTCTTTGCCACCTGGAAGGCTGAGGATGCAGACAGGACTCCTCCCCCCGCCCTAGTGGCTGAGATCACCAAGGGAGAGAAAAAAGAGGTTATCCTGGATCAGACACCTCCAGAAGGCACCCGCCCCGAGTTGTTGAAGGCTGAGGATCTCAGGGGAAGGTACGGCTCCAAAAAGGTTGAAACCAACACCTGGTGTCGACCTCTCAGATCCATGACACATTAGGCTTTGAAAGGAGCAGAGCCGAGCTGGTCTGCGACACTGTCGGGGTCGAGAAAAAAGCTATTACTCATTCTGACACCAGTGCACTCAGGAGAGCCTGTCCCTGTGGCTCTCAAACCAAAGATCGGATCAGAGGAGGAGGCTGTAGTATGGGGGTCAGAGCTCTATCGGATCCAGCATGTGTTGGAGAAGGCAAGATCCCCAGCTGGATGTGGGCTTTGAGGAAACTTCTCATAATCTGATCCTATGAGTGGGACAGCCAAGAGGATCTGGAGGATACGGACAAGTGAGTGGACCTAGGTGGTGACATGGTGGGCCAGACAGTCTGGATTGGAGAAGGAGATTTACGCCATCCCAGAGTATGGCTCTGAGACCTCCGATCTCAGTCAATCTGACTAGGGGTTCGCTCCAGAGAGGAGGAGCTGTTGATCCAGATAGGTTCTATCTGCTCCAACAGGGTGCTTGGACCCAAGGTCTGAGTATCTGGCCAAGATGATATAGTCAAGGGAGGCCCCGTTGGATAAAAGGGTCCTCATGGATCTGGAGAGAAACAAGAACCCAATAGATCCGATGAAGATGGATCAGAGAGTTTCTGTCTCTTCTTGGGAGCAGAAGACGTGGACCACTGAGAAACAGGAGGGGCACGCTTCTTAGCTACAGGGGTCTGGGGTCCTTAAGCCAAGAGAAGACCCCGTAGAATTAGTTTGTTTCGGTCTGCGAGAGCACGGGGTTGAAGGCCGAACAGATGTCACATGGCATCTCCAAGTGCCCTGGACCCTAGCAATATACGCACCTCTTGTGAGCATCAGAGTGGGGAAATTTATGCTCACAAGAGGCAAAACTCTCAACACCAGAGGGCTTTTCTGGCTTGTCAGACATGACTGACACACGCACACGCACACGCACACACACACACACACACACACACACACACTATAAGCGAACTAAAAGATACTGGGAAAGTTTTTTTTCTCCTAAACAGGAAAGAAAAGAGAGAAGACTAATAGAGGTTAGAAGGAAGTGTGGGAAGAAACCCTAATGCCAGCGATAACTGTCAACAGAAAAGTTTACTGTGGGAGAGGAGGTAGCAGAAGTATATAGAAAGAATTATTAAAGAGCTACCAAAATGTTAGGAGAAGGAAATTTACTGAAGAAGCAGAAAAACTTCACTTATCTGTGACAGGCTTGGAAATCGCGTCTGTGCTGGAAGGTGGCAAATGAGATTGGAGGGTTTGAAAGGAGTGAGGCATTATGGGAGTGGGAGGAGTTTGAGGCTCACATCATATGTAACTGGAAGAATTGGCCGAGTCGGATCCAAGGATGGATCCGAAGACCCATTAGTGATGGACAGTGAAATGGACATCATCAGATCAGCAAGTTTAAGAGTTTTCTGTTTCTTACTTGAAAAGTGTAATTATTTAAAGGTCCAGGTAACAAATTATCCAGACTGTTTGTTTTCCCCCCAATGGTAATACTGTGTGTGAAGATTGGGGAAAGATGGGCGAAGGCTGCCAGCCTAGTCAAAAAGAATTTGATACATAATTCTGTCATTTGTATAAATAAATGTAAAATATAGGCTTGTGTTCGTAAATGAAAGAAGAAACTGTACAATGTGAACTTCAAGACTGTTGTAACATTGCCATCTGTTGTAAGGAAAATCAAGCCAAGCATTTCAAATGTTCTTTGAAGTTACAATTCTCAAAAAAATGGTGCAGAAGCGACTGGCTGAACACATTCTTTCTATTGTCTTAACTTAAGGAATAATTGTTAAAGTATACATGTGAAATGTCTTTTATTGTTGTAGTTTCCTGAGCAGGTGTTAGATTGCTAAATAATGCAGCTTGTGGCCTGGGAACTCCAGACTAAGTAACAAAATGATGTTATGTGAATACTGGGAAAACCTAAGTGTCAAAATGATGTAATTTGGGAGGGCCTTAGCAGAGCTGTTTGTTAGTGTTTCAAAAACTATTGTTGGGAGAGACAGAGAGACTAAAAGCATTTGTCTTGGACCATCAACCCCAGTACTGCTTATGCTCTTTATGTATGTAAGTAGGATTACAGCACTGAGTTTTCTCTTATGATTAGCTAAAGATTAGAAAGTTAGATTAAATGTTTTTCTTTGACATCAGACCTGTCCTACTGTATTGTTTTAGGTTCTGGTGTGATCTCTGAACTCTTAGATATTTCTGTGGTGTAGTAGTATTGTCTTGTGTTTTAATTATTTATTATTAAATATTTTAAAAACATTTACCTGTGGCTGGTTTGTGTAGAGAAGTAGTTCTAGATTCCATTGCATATGTATAGAGGTTTTCGTAATAGGCCACTCTAATACTTAGACTGAAAAGTAACATTACCAATTGGATAATAATATTGCACAGTAATTGTGTGTCACCTACCTGGGCAGGGACACGAAGCACTGGTTGGACAGAGAGGATACTGAAGGTTAGATTGCCAGCTAGGCTGTGATCTAGACCCTATAGCTGTGCCAGTGGGGAGTCTTATAGGGGACCTGGAGAGCAAGGGAGCAACCAGCTCCAGACTGACTGTGATCTCTGTATGCACTTAAGGGAAATTGTACTTTACTGTGTGTATTTGATATCCTTTCCTCTTCTAGGAGAGGAGCTCCCTGGTGTTAGTGGTCAGGACTGAGGCTCCTTGATTGCTGCGCCAGGGCATGGTTGTCGCAAGTGGTGGCAGTGGTTGGGATAAGATATCCTCACAAGTGTTTAGCAGTGGTGTGGGTAGAGTGAATCCTGTAGCTTATGTACAGTGATCTCTGAAAGTGTTTTGTACTCTAAATCAGCCACGCAGTGTATACTCAGAGTTCAGATCACAATTGTTTTATTTCTTTTGTTAGCTTAGTTAGTCAGGGTGATCAGGAAGCATGACAGCACAGGAATATGGAAAGCTGACAAGGAGCCAGCTGGTGATGTGCCAAGCTAGGGGACTGGTGCATGGAAACCTGACTGAGGCAGACCTGATTGCAGCCTTGGTTACAGCTGCATCAAAAAACAGCAGCCAGGAGGACAATCAGACTGGCAGTGGAGATGCAATATCCTCAGAGAATGGACAGCTCAACCTTTCTTAAAAATCCTGCTGGAGCTAGAGACTTGAGTTGGAGGCCAGGCGTTTGTTGATAGAAGCTGAAGAAAAGGAGCATCAGAGGAAGCATGAGAGGGAAATGCTGACTCTTCGCCAGAGTCATGGAGGTAATGGGGAAGGGAGTAAATGGACCCCAGAAGCACAACAGGTCGGTAAATTTCTTCTGCAATTTAAAGAGGGGGATAATTTTGATAGTTTTATTCACATGTTTGAAAGGGTATGCAAACAGTATAGTGTTGACCAAAGGCTCTGGGTACGGTTCCTCACCCCCTTACTCCATGGGAAAGCTGTAACTTGTATATCAGAAATGCCTGACTCTGTCCATTTTGATTATACTACTGTAAAGAAATGTCTGTTACAATGTTTTAAGCTAACACCTGAAACGTATAGGAAAAAGTTTTGTGAGCACAGACGCAAGGCAGATGAAAATGTATGTGAATATGTTGTTGAACTGAGCACTTATATTCATACCTGGCTGACTGGATGTTAGGTCACCACTTTTGAAGGGCTGGCAGACCTTTTGGTGAGGGAACAAGCCATTAGCACTTTGCCTGAGGAAATGAGGATCTGGTTAGCTGACAGACAATGTGCTACTTCAGATGAGATGGGGAAGGAGGGAGACCTATACCTGGCTAGCAGGGCAGCCCTGTACAGGAAGGGGACACTCAATACTGTTCATGGGTCTAAAGGAACCTATGGTGGGAAGCACAGACTGCCCTAACAGAATCTTCCAGTAGTGGGGGAAGCCACTAGTCCAGGTACATGTCCAGGACCTAGGATGAAATGTTTTGAATGCAACCAAAGGGGCCATGTGGCATACAGGTGTCCACGGAGCCAAGATGGGGAACCAAAGGTGAGGGAGCCAGTAAGTGGGAAAGACAAAATGCCAATAGTGGGTTGTCTTGAGACAACCGGGGTATGGAACTACCATCCTGCAGATGTCCTGAGAGGGAAGGATTTGGATGAGGCAGTACTATGTACTTATGCAGTTGAGATTTATGGTTTTAGAACAAGTTCTGCAGGACAGCAGAGAAGGGGACTGGGAGGCTCGGCTTGAGTATAAGGAGCTGTTGTGGCAACTCAAATTGAATGCCACTAAACCCCCAGGCCTGAATGACAGTGTCAGCATTGCCAGTGTCCTAAAATTAAGAAGGGCCAAATTATAAATTAAAAAACTACAGTTTTTATGGCTGAGTCTATTTTACACAACAGATAGTTTTATTTATTTATTAACCAATAAATTTTATCACCTTTTGTAGGCATTTTTTGTGCAAAGTGTACTGAACACACATTGTGGTTTTATAGGTTCTATTTATTCATTTACCCATTCTAACAAAAGATTTTTAAAAAAGATTTTTAGGATTGATTAATGATGCATTAATGTTTTTTAATGTTTGTTAATGTTTTTTAATGTTTTTTTAACATCTTGTTTTACAGAAGTGTTTTTACTATGGCATGGCTTATAATTTATTCAAAAGCGTGGCTCAGTGGTTTTGCTTGCATTGGGTTAATAATTTATTTGCCTACCAATTAAGCTGTTAACACATTTGATCATGTGATTTTACTACTTGTAGTATATAAATTTGTGATTTTGTAAGTGCAAACTCATCTTGAAAAAGCCTGGTACTGATCCAGGCGAAAGCGCTTGATTTTATATGTTTTTCTTCTTTTATTTTGAATAAAATTGGCAGTGAGTTACTGTTGAACTGGTTCACAATTCCTACCAGGCTATCTCAACTCTCTGGCAGACCAGTTAAGCAGAAATCTTCTGGACCCACACGAGTGGCAACTCAACAGAAGCACCTTCACCCTAATAACTCAAAAATGGGGAACCCCGAAGGTCGACCTGTTTGCCTCCTGCACCATCAGCTCAGCAAATTCTGCACCAGGGAGCATCACTGCATGGCTTGGAAAGTGGATGCACTGTCCTTCCGTGGGTCAGTCTGTCAGTCTATGCCTTTCCTCCCCTACTTCTCACCCCCAATGTATTGCTCAAAATAAGGGAGGAAAAACCAAGGACCATTCTCATAGCTCCACACTGGCCCCACCAGCACTGATAGCCCTGGCTGCACAGCCTGTGCTCTCTACCCCCATGGCATCTTTCTAAGACTTCAAGCCTCCTGAGCCAGAGGGAAGGGGAGTTCTTGCATCCCAATTGCAGACACTCAGTTTGGCAGCTTGGCTTATTCCCTAATCCCGAACCAATCTGCCAACCTCAGTAAACAGGTTCTGGATCTTATCCACAAGGCCAGATGTCATAGCATCAGAAAATCTTATGCTGATAACTGGAAAAGGTTCTGCACCTGGATCCAGGCTAAGGGGGCCAATACAGCACAGCCCTCCCTTCCTCTCATCCTGGAATACTTATCTGACCTACTACACAGTGGTCTCTTTTTCTCCTGTGTAAATATTCATGTCTCTGCTGTTTCTGCATATTTTCCCACTGAGCAGCCCCTTTTCTCACACCCTTTGATCAAACAGTTCCTAAGAGGGGCATGCAACTTGAGGCCAACCAGAAGAGCATCAACACCAGCTTGGGACCTTAACTTTGTATTGGAAAAGCTCACCCTGTCCCCTTTCAAACCAGCTTCTGCAGAGCTAAAATTTCTCTCCTGGGAGACAGCATTCCTTCTGGCCATCACTTCAGCCAGCAGAGTCTCTTAGCTGCAAGCATTCATGGCTGTGGAACACTTCATCATCTGTCATGCAGACAGGGTATCCCTCAGAACTAACCCATCCTTCATGCCCAAGGTGGTGCCCAGTGTGCCTCTCAACCAGTGCATTAATTTGCCCAACTTTTTTCCTAATTCCCAGAACAAGGGAGAAAGGATTCTTCACTCTCTAGATGTGCACATAGCTCAGATTCTATCTAGACAGGACTAAATCCTTCAGAAAGTCTGATCAATTGCTGATTAGCTTTGCTACAGAGGCAGAAGACAAAGCCATCTCAAAACAAACCATTTCCAAATTGATAGTGCACTGCATCCATTTCTGCTGCAAACAGCATGGAAAGCCTCCCCCCAAGGGTGTCAGGACACACACCACCAGAGCAGTCTCCACCTCTGCGAATTTCCTGGAGGCTGCCACCTGGACATCTGTTCACACTTTTACCAAGCATTACCACCTGCCTGTCTTCTTCAAATCCAGGGAAGGGTTTGCCTCTGCAGTCTTGCAGGGCATCCTAGCCAGCCCCAGTTTCATTGACTGCCTCCACTTTTTTCCTCAGCTTTGGGAATCAACCCAGATATGATGACTGCAACAGTGAAACACAAAGAACATAGTACAGTTGTGTACACTTGCCATAAATGTAGATATTCGAGTGTATTCACTGTTGCAGTCCTGGTTCCCCCCATCCCCCTTTCTTCTTTTATTACCATTCTAACTTGTTGTTCTTTCCTTTTAAGGGACTTATTGGTATTTATTTTCCACTGGTGGGGTTTCTTCCACCAGATCCTGGCCTCTTAACTGGGGGCTCCTGACAGGTTAGGGCAATAAAAACTGATGTAATGGCATTGGCTGCCTTACTTTATACTACTGACGACCTGAAGTCAGTCGTCAAGCGACAGCAACCGACACAGAAATACTACGTCTCTGGTATTTGGGCTGGCCGAGGGCTGCCCTGGCAGGGATAACCCTAATGTGATGGGTGCAACAGTTAATACACTTGAACTTCAACATTTATGGTAAGTGTACACAACTGTACTTTCTCTGGCTTGGAAGATGGATACCATATATTTTCCTTGGAAGAGAATGTTTATTTATGCCTTCCCTTACCTTCCTCTGATTCCGAGAATTCTGCACAAGGTCAGGCAGGACTCCCCCAGAATCTTGCTGGTGACTTTCTTTTGGTCTAGACAACATTTGTTCCCCCTTCTTTTTCAGCTGGCCAGGGGCAATTAAGTTGCCTCACCAGGTGGGCCTTCTCACATAAGACAAGGACTCTCTTATCCATCCTAACTTGTCCACTATTCAGCTGATGTTGTAGGTGATAAGGTTTTGATCCCTTTCAGGCACCTCTTAGTTCTGAGGTCCTGCAAGAGGCCAGGAAACCCTTACCAGGAAATCATATTTGTCCAAATGGAAGAGATTTTCTGTCCGGTGCCTCTTTCGAAACCAAGATCCCGTTTCAGTGGGGATTCATCTGGTTCTGTCTTATTTGTGTGATTTTCTCCATGCTGGATTGGCATATTCAGTTAAACTTCAGCTCTCAGCAACTTCTGCTCATCTGCCCTAGATTCCTCCTTTTGCCTGTAGGTTTGAGGTCAAACAGTTTATTTAAAGCATTCTTCATATTAGGCTTCCCAGGAAGCGTATTCCATCTTCCTGAGAGCTCAGGTTTATTCTTGAAAAATTGACTTGGGCTCCATTTGAACCTGATGCTTCAACTTCCTTGCAGGGTTATACTTGGAAGACTGTTCTTCCTTTGGTCCTTACCTCAGCTAATGGAGTATCTGAGCTTCAGGCTGTTATGGCTATTCCTCCGTTTTTATTTTGCCACAGAGTGCTCTTCGTACTAATCCTCCTTTTATTCCCAAGGTAGTCAGTGAGTTGTCTCTTACTCAGTTTAGTAATTTGCCATCCTTTTTTCCTTCTTCGCAGTTTTCTTGTGAGAAGGTTCTTCACACCTTGGATTTGCATAGACAACTCAGATATTATTTGGACGAGACTAAGGCTATTCGCATATTTCAGCAACTCTGTTTCCTTTCATCCCAGGTCTTTAGGTTTGGCAGGTTGTAAACAAACCATCTCTTCCTGGATTTCTAAGGCCATTTCTTTTTGTTGTTCCTTCCATTGTAAATGTCTTTTCCCTTCTGTAAAGGCTCATTCTACCAGAGCTGTTGCTTCTTCTGATGCCTTTTTTAAAGGACTGGGTACCAGTTCCATCCTTTAGGCTGCCACTTGGACTTCTATCCATATCTTTGCTAAACATTGTAAGCTAGTTGTTGTTTCCACAGCAAGAGCTGGCTTTGCCAGGGCTATCTTGCATGGGTTTCTAGAGGGCTGTTCAGTGCCTTCCTTCTCCCGTGTTTCCTCTTGAGCTTTTGTACTCTCCCTTAGTTAAGGAGTACTGACCAGTGATATGGAACAGCATAGTACACGTGTGTTAAATCTTACCATAACAGTAGATGTCCTCCTCTTCACTGTTGCAGTATTTGCTTGCTCCCTCCTTCCTCCTGCTATGTGGTATTCTTCCTACCTTCCTAGCCAAGGATTAATTTCTTTCTCCTCCTCCTGGATGCACATGTTCCTCCTGGTTCCTAGGGGCATTCTATTCCTCCTGGGACTTTTCATCTCTGTACTTCACCTTTATGCCCTACACCTTATGCAGGGAGCATGCGTTAACTACAGTGTCTATAAACTCTAAAGGCTATGGTATACTGTCCAGACATTGGGCTATCCGTGGCTGGAGATCCTTTATGTGAGGAATACTGCAACAGTGAAGAGGACATCTGCTGTTATGGTAAGATTTTACACAACTGTACTTTGTAGCTTCACTGATCTTATAACCAGAGAAAATTTGGAAGTGCAACAATATTCTGAAAAGTATGGGGGTATCCATCTATGGGTTAAGTATATTATCATACCATCAAAACGGCCAGTTATGCTATGTACCCTGCCAGTTATATTCCTAGATTTCAAATTTTCTTATATTACGAGTTATATTGCAAATAATGGGGAGAGAAAGACATCTCTGTCTGGTTCCCCTCATTAAATTAATGGACACTGACAGCTTACACCTACCTTTATTTTTCCTGCAAACTTTCTTATTTTTCTGTTTAGCCAGGTGTATGTTGCTGGAAATCCTGTTCTCACCAGAATCAGACACAAGGAGTACCTGGCGTGATCAAATGCCTTCTCTGTATTTGGACCAATTAACTCCTTAACTCTTTTTTTGAATGATCAGTGATGTGAAGTTGTTCTATCTCGCCGTTCATTCTTACTTGATTGATGGGTTCAGAGATGATCCCTTGAGTCAGCCTACCGCAAAGCTCGAGGTCTTCAAATAGCTCAAGGCCAAGTCCCTATCCCATGATACACCTAGAGTTACCTCAGATCTAGTTTGCCGATGCAACAGATCCGGAGGTTCTCACTAGCTCGGGCCAGTAAAACCTTATTTTTACAAATATTTCTTATTAGTATTCATAACTTTGACTAGATAGTAGTTTCAGATACATTTATAAGCTCTTTTAGTTTAATAGTGTATTTCCCTTTCCCTGGTGTGCTTTCTTATAAATCTCTAGTTGGCCTCTTTTTTTTTCTAGGCCAAGTTTAAAGTGTGTTTTGTCTTGTTCTTATACTTAGTGTGTGCTTACTTAGTAACCTTTTGTCACAGTTTATAAAAAAAATTAGATAAGGTTTATTTAGAGTGTGCATAGAATATTTAGATAAGGTTTAGTGTCTGTGAAATTGCAGCTGTCTTTATCGCTATAGTGTAGTCTGCTTAGCGTTTGATATTGTGTGCCTTTAGAGTTTTCTGTCACAGTTAATACTTTATCTGTCTCTAGATAAATACTTGTGTGTGTGTGTGTGACTTTAGCCTGATTTTTTCTAAAGGCTTTTTAACTGTTGGTTACTGTTCAATTTTCATACTCTTAGTTTGACAGTAATCTTGTTTAATTCTGTGTTTGGTGCAATATGGTTCTCCAAGATAAACATCCCAAATGTGGCCAAAAAATGTCTGTCACTGACGGTCATGTCAATTGTGTGTATTGTTTAGGAGCTTTACATTTACAGGATAGGTGCTCCACATGCCATTCTTTCTCTTCCAGGGTTCTCCAGGAGAGAAAGAGGAAGTTGATAGACAGAGGTTTGCTGAAACCCTCTTTCCAAGAAGCTTTGGGTGACCAAGATGGATCCAGCAAGTCCTCAAAGTCTTCTAAGACTTCTGACACAAAAAAAATCCAAAAAATATTCGATGTTGGCTCGACAGACATCGGAGCTGACAGTCATATCTTTTTGGAGCTGGTCTCCAGTCCTGGAACTGGTATCTGAAATACTTAAGTCGTCTCTATTACAGTCAGTACCACCTTCGATCTATTCATCTCGGTCTTCTATTAGCCTTTCTGATCTGGATGTGAATTGTGTGGTGCAAAAGCTGTTACAGGCACCGGCCTTTGCAAAAATTTTATCGGCTCCTACCCAAGTGGCTTCGGAGCCGAAGACCTCTTATGCCAGCTACAACTCTTCCTCCTCCAAGCCATACTTGTCCTTCAGAGCTGGAGGAGTGGAACTTGTTGATTGTGGAGCCTTCAGAGCCGATGCCTGCTCCAGTGTCCTCGGCTCTGTTTACTCTGACATCCTCGGTACCGATCGAGGACTCTAGGAGCCAACACTCTCTGGTCCAGGTCCAGGGAGGATAGTTGAACTGACTTTTTGATTCTAACTCTGCCTCTCAGGGCTTTGGCTCGGATGAGCATGGCTCCTACCTTAGGCTCAGAGCCCACTGTCCCTGTGCTGGGGGTATTGACTGTTTCCTCGGGTCCGTCAGTCCCTTCGCATCAGAGCAGGGGTGCCTTTGAAGCCATGAGGAGAGTTGTCTCTCCTAAGACATCCTCAACCTCAGGTCCGGCTTCTTCCAAACCCTAAAGCATTTGTGTCTGCTTCTGCTTCACAGATCCTGGCCAAGCATAGAGACCCAGAACCTCAGGAAGCCCCATTGGGTGGCCCATGCTCTTCCGAGACCTCACCACAAGCTCCCACTGATGAGGTTCCCAGGAAGAGAGTTTTTAAGAGGAAACATCTAGACTCCCCACAGGAGTCCCTGACATTTGATACTGACTTGGATGAATCAGAAGGGTCCTCACGGCCCCCTCTGAGGATATCTCATTTGCTGAGATACTAGAAATCCTTAGGCAGAGGGGTGACTGGCAGTCCAAAAACCCTACTGAAAACGAGTTGGTTCTCCTGAAGGCTTTCGTGTCTCAGCCCTCCACCTGTTGGTTGTCTCTTCCCTTCGATGAGCTGATATAGCTGGTCTCATGAAGGGCGTGAGAGTCTTCGGACATCATGGAGCCTGCCCCTAGTAGGCCTAATAAATTTATCTCTGCTCCCCAGGACAAATCTATTTTGATCAAAGGTGTGCCAGTTGATGCCATGGTGCTGGCAGCAGGCACCAAAAAGGAATGTCAGAAACTTCCTGTTCTATCCATCCTCCTAACAGAGACTCCAGGATTATAGCTAGATATGAGAAGCACACTTTTAGTTCAGCGACTTTTGCACTCCATTAGCTCAACTACTTAACCCACTTCACGAGACTGAAAAGAGATCTCCTTAAAGAGCTGGGAGATGCTCTTCAGGGTACAGTAGCTGCAGGAGCTTCAGACAAAGTTGCCTCCCAGCTTGTTACCCTCAACTCCATTGTTAACTCATCCATGCGCCTCATTTCATATGCAGCTGATGGAACAAGTAGGGCAGCGAGTACAGGAATTGCTCTTAGGAGACACTCCTGGATTCGTTTGTGTTCCTTCGCGGAGCCCTTTAAGTCATCCTTTGTGAATACCCCTTTTGAGGGCTCATCTCTTTTTGGGCCCAAAGTCAAGGAAACTTTGACCAGGTGTGAGCAGGAAGGAAAGACTCTGCTGTCCATTTTTCCACCCCTGCCAGACCCTTCCCCAAGGGTCAAGGGGGAGGGAAAATGTGGTTCCGAAAATCCCAAGGAGCCTTTCAGGACACACATGGTGAACCCCCCCTCCAGGGGCAGAGGAGGGGGCAATAATGGAAGATGCCACCCTCGCAGCAGAGGGTGGGTCCGAAAAACCAGGGCGACAGAGATCACTTCTTTGGGAAGCCCTACCAGCACTCCTGAAAGGAGGCCCGACTGTCCTACTCTGGAGGCAGTCAGGGGTCGCTTATCTTTGTACCCAGACGCCTGGCTCAAAATTACAAATGACAACTGGGTCCAAAGTATCATTTCCAGAGGATACTTCATTCCTTTCGCCATACCCCCTCCACCAACAAGGAGTATCCCAGACGTTCCAGCAAGTTACAGGGAACAAGCAACAGTAGGTGTCCAAACGTTGATAAGAAAAAGAGTCATCCAACCAGTCCCAGCAGACCAGACAGGATCCGGAACTTACTCGAGATTCTTTTTAGTTCTAAAAAAGACAGTGGACTGGAGACCTATATTGGACGTCAGCAGGCTAAACAAATCTGTCAAAAAAGAGAAGTTTCGGATGGTCACACTTCAGTCGATACTTCCCTTCTTAGGGAAAGACAATTGGAGATAGATCTCCAGGATGCGCACTACCACATCAAAATGGCCAGACCATCTAAGGATCATCTGCGCTTCCAACTGGGAGCTAATCATTACAAGTTTTGAGCCCTGCCCTTTGGTCTAACTATAGCCCCTAGAGTGTTCATCAAATATATGGCAGTGGTCACAGCTCACCTGAAACATTTAGGATTCCAGGTGTTTCCATACCTAGATGATTGGCTCCTCACCACCACCACCAAGTTTCAACTCATTCAAGCCAGGGAATCCACTCTGTCACTCTGCAGCCAGCTGGGCATTACAATAAACTCAGAAAAATCTGCCTTGTTGCCATCACAGCATATCGCCTTTATCGGAGCAGAACTGGACACCACCACGCTAAGACTTCCAGTAGAAAGTCTTACTACTCTGTCAACAGGTCCGCATTCTGATATCCAAAAACAAGGCTCCAGCATCAGAAGTTCTAAAGTTATGATGGCAGTTCTGGCCATACTGCTGGGTCGTATACACATGCAGATACTGCAATCGCTGTTGTTCACTCAAAGGTCTTACTAAGAGCTTCCCATGTCTCACCTGATAATGATCACAAACTCCTGCAAAAAGGATTTTCAGTGGTGGTTGACCTCACTTCATGTCACGATAGGACGTCCCTTTGTTTTACACCCACCAGCAACCACAATGACCACGGACGCTTCCCTGATAGGGTTGGGGGGGGGGGCATTTTCAGGGAAAGACAGCCCAAGGCACATGAATTGATCAAGAGACACATCTGCATATCAATGTCTTAGAGATGAGAGCAGTACTTTTGGTGTTGCAGTACTTCCAAGACTCTCTTCCTCTGGGTATGATTGCGATTCAGACAGACAACATGTCAGTGGTCTGGTACTTGAACAAACAAGGAGGAAGCAGGTCATATCCACTTTGTCACGAGGCCCTAAGAGTTTGGCAGTGGGTTATATACACCCAGCGCTTTCTGTTAGCAATGCACATCCCGGGGAAATCCAACGTAATAGCAGACAAGCTGAGCAGAGCAATTTTGTTGCTTCATGAGTGGTCCCTCAAAGAAATAGCAGACAGGATATTCCGCAAGTGGGGCCAGCCTTGCTACGACCTTTTTACCAGTTGCATGAACACAAAATGCAAAAGCTACTTTGCCCCGATTCCCCCTCCGGGAGAAGCCTCAAGGGACGCACTTGTTCACGATTGGCCTCCATGTCTCTTCTATGCATTTCCACCAATCCCGTTAATACCCAATGTTCAACAGAAAGCAAAAACTGTGGGAAGGACCATCATTCTAATAGTCCCTCTTTGGCCTCATCAGATTTGGTTCCCCTTCCTTAGACTTCATCTTTTGGAGGACCCTTGGATTCTGAACCCAGTTCTGGACCTTCTGACGCATTCATCGGGAGAACTTTATCCCTCTCTGCAGTCCCTGAAGCTGACAGCTTGGCTACTCCAATACCCATCATAGCCAGGTTTCATAACCTTTCCAGTGAGACTAAGCAAATTTTTTATCCTCTCATAAATTCTGTACGAGCAAACTATACCTTAGCAAATGGAAAAAAATTTCTATATGGGCCTCTAAAAACAATTTTGATCCTTACCAAGCCCCCATGGCATTCATTTTGCAGTTCTTGACCATGATTTTCAACAATGGAGCTGCAGCAGCAACTGTTCGTGTTCAACTGGCTGCCATTTCTAATTTTCATTTTAGATTCGAAAGATTGAATATTATGTCACACAAATTATCCAAAGCCTTTCTCAAAGGGACCTTTCAT
Organism: Protopterus annectens; assembly: GCF_019279795.1. Taxonomy (NCBI): domain Eukaryota; kingdom Metazoa; phylum Chordata; order Ceratodontiformes; family Protopteridae; genus Protopterus; species Protopterus annectens. Next base: position 710,247,672 of record NC_056741.1, read on the forward strand.
CTCAGACCACCTGTGAAATGTCCCTATTCTCTATGGAATCTAAATGTTATGCTTTCCCGCATTATTCTTCCTCCATTTGAACCAGCTTCTTCATGTGACCTCAAATTTTTATCATGGAAGACTATCTTCTTAGTAGCTATTACTTCTGCTTGCAGAGTGTCAGAGCTTCAAGCCTTGTCCATTAAACCTCCTTACTTGATTTTCCATTCTGACAGAGTCTCACTTCGAACAAACCACTCCTTTTTGCCTAAGGTTTGCATTGAAACTAATCTTAAACAAATTATTGATTTGCCAATTTTCTTTCCCAGTCACTCTGACAATCTAGAATGTACTGCACAAACGTGATGTTCACAGACAGTCCAGATTTTACTTGGATAGAACAAAAGATTTTAGGAAATCGGAACAGCTTTTTGATTCCTTTTCAGACTCCAGTAAAGGTATGCCAGTGGCTAAAACAACTCTCTCTAAATGGTAATACTCTTGTAGCAATCAAAGTCATGAAGATTGGGGAATACCACTGTAAGAGCATCTTTAAATGTGACGCTACCCATCAGTAAGAATGACTTGAAGCTCTGACACTTATTTGCTTATTCAGCTGCCAATATGCCCTTACAGCATAAAATTAAAGCTCACTCAACCAGCGTAGTTTCTACATTCTCTGCCTTTTCTGCCAGATTTCCTATTTATAACATTTGTGCAGCACCCACTTGGTCAAGACCTCATACCTTTATCATTCATTACAAAGTTGACAGGGCCTCCTTTGGATCCACTGTCCTGAAATATATACTCCCGTGAGCCACCCAAGATAGATGGTGCTTGGGGCGCTACCCATCAGTAAGAATGAACGGTGAGATAGAACAACTTTACATAAAGAAGTTATGTACTTACCATAACGTTCCATGTGAGTTGTTCATCTCGCCTTCATTCTTACGTCCCTCCCTCTTAGCCCCTCCTGGGCTTTTAGAAGACCGAGATGCTCATCCTGGTTGCTCAACCCTTCTGTACTTTCTCTTAAGCAGTGATAGAATGACATATGGTATTGTTATATGCAGCAAACAAGATCTGAGGTAACTCTAGGTGCATCATGGGATAGTGACTTGGCATTGAGCTATTTGAAGACCTCGAGCTTTGTAGTAGGCCGACTCGGAGCCGAGGGATCGGCACCGAACCCATCAGTAAGAATGAAGGCGAGATGAACAACTCACATGGAACGTTATGGTAAGTACATAACTTCTTTTTTTGCTTGTTATTGAAGGTCTGTCTTCTCATAAAAACACACTGGTCTCTATCAAAAGTGATACCCTTGTAGCAGTCAAAGTCATGAAGATTTTATAGGCATGATTGAATACAGAGATACGTCTGTACACCGTAGTCTCCAAAGGATCCTTCTCTTCCTTGGGGAATACCACTGTAAGAGCATCTTTAAATGTGCCTGACATATGGTCTCCTCCTTAATACCTTGTGAAGCGGAACTTGCCAAATTTTTAATATCCCTTAACCTCTAAATTTCCATATCTCACTTGGGTGTCATCAAGACCTACAGCCTTTCTAGTAGGCTGTCCCATAACAGTTGTGATTTCATCCCAAGTTTTTTTTTTATTTAATTTAGCCAAGTCTTTATCAGTTAACTTTCTCATTGTCAATCCAGTCATGAACTCTAGCTGTCTGTCTTTATTCATGTGACCCAGTTTGTCAGTCTCATATAGGTTAACATAGTATTTCTGAAAGATGGACAATATATCTACCATTTTTTTGCTACTCTACTTGACTCGATTCCTTATGGTATGTGTTAATGTTAAGTTGTCATTCTCGCCTTCATTCTTGCTGGATGGGTTCGGAGCTGATCCTCGGCTTCGACTTGGCCTATAATATAGCTCAAGAGCTTTTTTTACCGGCTCGAGGCAGCCCTATAACCCACAATACCATGCGCTAACTCCCCAGATCTCGTTTGCCGCTTCGCTGCAAGGTTGTCTTTTTTTACCGGCTCAGGTCAGTAAGAGATTTATTCTATTTAACCAAATTTTCAGGTAGTTTCTCCAGTTAGTTACCCTTGTTTAGGTCCTTACTACTGTACAACCTTTTTTGTAGCCCTTTTTCCCTTCTCTAGTTAATTTTTATCTGTGGGCCTACGGGCTTTACCTCAGTTTCCCCACCCCTTATAGTGTCTGTGTGTGTGGGTTTTTGGTCAGTTTCCTTAACTTTCCTAATTTTAAGTTGAGTGTGTGTGTGGACTGACTGTGTTTACTGTGTTTAGGACTATGTCCAAAGACACTAAGGTCTCGGGATTCAAGAAGTGTGACTCGTGCTGTCAGAAAATGTCTCTGACAGATGGTCACACTTCTTGTGTCTATTGCTTGGAGCCTTTACACCTGCAGGACTCTTGTTTCGTCTGTCACGGGTTTAGTTCAAGAGTCCTGCAGGAGAGGCGGAATAAGCTCATCCTAAGGGGCTTGTTAAAGCCTGATGACTCCCCATCCAAGTCTGGCTCGGGGAAGTCTTCAAAAACCGCCAAACCCTCGGCTCCAGCTTCTGAGTCGAGGGCTGGTGTTATCGAGATGGCTCCAACATCGGTTCCATCCGGTTCCGAGGTGGGTAAAGTGGTATCCACTCCGAAACCAGCATCGGAGCCGACCCCAGCGCTCAAGCCCTCTAGATCCCCCTCGATAGACTCCGTCCGATCGGCTCCGAGATCCCCTCTCCTATCGGAGCGGAGTCATAGGACTCGCTCATCTAGGTCATCCAGGGTCTCCGATCACAACATCGAGAGGGTGGTCAGTAGGCTCATAAAATCTCAGGCACTAGCCCAAATGCTCCAGAGCCCATCTCACCAGACTGTGGCTTCTTCGGTACCGCCATCGATTCCTCCTCAGACTCACCTCTTGAGTTCGGAGCCGGAGTTTGTCGGAACCGTAACCTTACCCATGTCGGAGCCAATACTCCCACCTTCGGCTCCAGTGTCGTTGGCTCCGACCTCTTTATTGGTTCTGTCCATGGAGAGGTCCGGGTGCCGGGACTCCATTGTCGGCTCCGAGGGGGCGAGTGGCATCGGACCCTTGTCCGACCCCGCTCTCCCTCTCGGAGCTTCGGCTCTGGTTAGTTCGGCCCCGACATCATTCTCGGAGCCTTCTCTGTCGGTGCCGGGGGCGGTTCCAGTCTCTTCGGAGCCGGGACTACCTTTGGTATCTGATGGGGGAGCCTTCGAGGTGATGAGAAGTGTGCTGGACCCAGTGTCCACTCCAAGTTTAAGTTCTGCAGCTCTTCCCAATACAGTGCCTGTTACGGTCTCTGGCCACCCTCCTATATCTGACAACAGAGATCCGAAGCGTAGGGTACCCACCTTGGGTGTCTCCTCCTCTTCCGAGAGCTCCCCTGAAGTTTCAGGGGAACCCCCTAGGAAAAGAAAGTGCAAGAGGAAGCACATAGACTCCCCCGAGTCTGTCACATCAGACACAGACTTGGATGAGTCGGAGGGTTCCCCCAGATCCCCCTCTGAGGATCTTTTTCAGACATCCTAGAGATCCTAAAACAGAGGGGAAATTGGTCCACTCTCAAACCTTCCGAGGACGAGTTGGTTTACCTTGACGCTTTTGGATCTCGCCCTTCCACCTCCTGGGTGTCTCCCCCTTTCGACCCACTAATGGAGGTAGTGGCTAGAAAGGTGTGGGCAGCTCCTGATTCAATGGAACCTACTCCTAGGAGGCCTTCTAAATTTATTTCTGCACCAGAGGACAAGTCCTTTCTCACTAAAGGCATTTCAGTTGATGCTATGGTGGTAGCAGCAGCCACTAAGAAGGAATTGGCTGATCCTTCTGTACCCGTTCATCCTCCTAGCAAAGAGTCCAGGACCATGGACAGGTACGGCAAGTGGACATTTGCTTCAGCGACCTTTACTATGCGATCACTGAACTATTTATGTCATTTCACCCGCCTTCAGAGAGACCTGCTCAAAGAGCTGGGTGAAACGGTACAGGATCCTTCTGCTGCGGGATATCAGGACAAGATAAACTCCCAGCTGGCCACCCTGAACTCCATTGTTAACTCCTCCTTGCAGCTTATCTCTTACGCAGCCGATGGAGCGAGTAGGGCCGCTAGCACAGGTGTTGCGTTGAGACGCCATGCTTGGATGCGACTCTAACTTTGCCGATCCCTTCAAGGCGTCCTTCACCAACACCCCCTTCGATGGTTCAGAATTGTTTGGACCTCAGGTGAAGAATACCCTCACCAGATGCGAGCAAGATGGTAAGACTCTCTCTGCCATGGGAGTCCATTTTTCCACACCTTCTAGACCTTTATCCTAAGGGACAAGAGAGGTGGAAAGATGTGGTTCCGCAAACCACAGGGAGTTACGCCTGTCGCACATGGTGAATTTCCCCCTAGAGGCAGAGGGGGGAATAATAACAGACTCCGCCCTAGGGGCAGAGGGAGTCCAGAGAATCAGGGTTCCAGGGAATCTTTCCCTGACCAGCCTTTTCAGCATCCCTGAGAAGCTGCCCGACTGTCCGCCTTTGGAGGCAGTTGGGGGAAGATTATCTCTGTACCCGGAAGCCTGGCAATCCCTCTCCCAAGACACATGGGTACAGAAGATCATATCTGAGGGTTACAAAATTCCCTTCACTTCCCCTCCGGTACAACCGCCAAGACCCCTACCAGACATACCACCCACACAAAGGGGTCAGGCTCAGCTAGAAATAAAAAAGCTGTGAACAAAAAGAGTCATCCAGGCAGTCCCAGCAGATCGGCTAGGATACGGAATCTACTCCAGATTCTTTTTGGTACCAAAAGAGACTGGAGACTGGAGACCCATTTTGGACCTCAGCAGATAAATTTTGAACGGTAACACTGCAGTCCATTCTAACCTTTTTGGGCAGACACAACTGGATGTGCTCCTTAGACCTCCAGGACGCGTACTATCATATAAAGATACACAGGCGCTCCAGGAGGTTTCTCCACTTCCGGCTGGGAGCCACTCATTATCAATTCAGAACCCTCCCCTTTGGTCTCACCACAGCCCCCCGGGTGTTCACCAAATGCTTGGCAGTGGTCATGGCTCACCTGAGACAAAAAGGATTCCAGGTGTTTCCATATCTAGACGACTGGCTCATTTCCGCTACCACCAAACAGCATCTTATAATGGCCAGGGATTACACTATTCAACTTTGCAACAATCTAGGTATTTCTATAAATTTTGCAAAGTCCTCCTTGTCGCCCTGTCAATGTATAAACTTTATAGGCGCCGTATTAAACACCACAGAAATGTCTGCAACATTACCGCCTCAGAGAGTGACAGACATAAGGCGGAATGTTCAGTCCCTGTTTCAGCCCAACAGAGTTCAAGTCAAGCTAGTATTGAAAGCATTAGGCCTCATGGCAGCGGCGATTCTTCTTCTCCCATTAGCCCGCTTCCACATGAGGCTTTTCTCAGTGGTCCTTTCAACAGCTACCAATGACTCACAATATTTTGATAACCCCTTCTTGCAAGAACCATCTCTCCTGGTGGATGGTTTCCCCCTCAGCTCCTTCAGGGCAGACCCTTTGCCCCCCCCGCCAGTTGCCACGGTGACAACGGATGCCTCCCTGATTGGGTGGGGGGGGGCATTATCAGGGCAGGACGGTCCAGGGCACATGGCAACAATCAGAACACCAATTGCACATAAATGTCCTGGAGATGAGGGCGGTGCTTTTGACGTTGCAAGCCCTTCAGAGCTCTCTTCCCACAGGGACTATAGCAATTCAAACGGGCAAAATATGTCTGTAGTGTGGTACATAAACAAGCAGGGCGGAACAAAGTCCTACCCCCTATGTTGAGAAGCACTCAGACTTTGGCAATGGGCGATTTCCTCTCAACGTTTCTGATAGCAACGCACATCCCTGGGAAGTCCAACATCATAGCGGACAGGTTGAGCAGAGCTATACTCATGCCACACGAGTGGTCTCTCAAACAATCTGTGGCGGAAGAGATTTTTCAGAAGTGGGGCCTTCCTTGCTGCAATCTTTTTGCTACACCCCAAAACAGCAAATGCCCCGACTTCTTCACCCTCTTCCCCCTTCCAGGCCATCCCCTCAGAGACGCTCTAGTCCAAGATTGGCCTCGGGGACTTCTCTATGCCTTTCCACCCTTTCTTCTAATCCCACAAGTAATTCAGAAAGCAACCGCCTTGAGAGCCAAGTTGATTCTCATTGCCCCTTATTGGCCTCGACAGATATGGTTTCCATTCCTACATCGTTATCTTTTGGTACAGCCTTGGCATCTGGACCCAGCTCCAGATCTGTCGACCCATCAGTCAGGGCAGCTGCACCAATCCCTACATTCTCTCAGCCTCACTGCTTGGTTGCTCCACTTCCGTCCTTAGCCAGGCTTCCTATGATTTCTAATCCCATCTGGGATATCATAGTAGCTTCCCTTAAATCTTCCACCAGAAGGTTTTACACTAGTAAATGGAAACGTTTCTCCTTCTGAGCAAAGGCAAGGAATATAGATCCCTTTACTGCCCCAATTCATTCGGTCTTAGATTTCCTAGCCAAAATTTTTCATTCAGGGTCTTCTGCCTCTACAGTAAAAGTTCAGTTGGCAGCCATATCGAATTTTCATATAGGCTTATCGGACCACAACATCATGTCCATTAAGCTTTGCAAAGCTTTCCTTAAAGGTGTATATTTACTTAAGCCTCCGATCAAAGACCCTCCACCTCAGTGGGATCTTAATTCAGTCTTAACATCCTTGATTCTTCCCCCCTTTGAAACTGCGGTCTCCTGTTCATTGAAATTTCTTTCCTGGAAGACACTCTTCCTAGTCACCATTACTTCTGCTAGGAGAGTGTCTGAGCTTCACGCCCTCTGCATTCGTCCTCCCTACTTAATCTTCCATAAAGACAGAGTTTCTCTAAGAACTAATCCATCCTTCTTACCCAAGGTGGCTTCGCAGACAAATTTAAATCAATCAATTGATCTCCCAGTTTTTTTTCCCAAACTATACTAATAGAGTGGAGCAAAAGCTACATTATCTAGATGTTCACCGCCAGCTCCAATGCTATTTGGATTGAACCAAACAAATAAGGAAGTCTGATCAACTGTTTTTATCGTATGCAGAAAATAAGAAAGGCCTTCCTGTTTCTAAGGTAACCCTATCTAGGTGGCTGTCTTCTGTGATTACATCTATTTATCAACTCAGAGGCAGGGAATTAACTTCTAAGCCAAAAGCCCATTCAACTAGTGCACTAGCTACATCTACAGCTTTTCAAGCTAGACTACCAGTAGACACTATCTGTGTGGCAGCCACATGGGCCTCTCCTCATACCTTTGTTTCGCATTACAAATTGGACATGGCCTCCAGGGACAGAGCAAAATTTGGTTCCACCATTCTCAAGAGTCTGTTCCAATGAGCCACCCAGGATGAAGGTGCTAGGGACGCGGTCCCATCCAACAAGAATGAAGGCGAGATTGACAACTTAACATTGAGAAGTTATGTACCTACCATAACATTCCATGTTAGTTGTCTTCTCTCGCCTTCTTTCTTGCACCCCACCCACCATCCCCCTAGCCTGGACAGACAGAGAAGATCTTCCCTTCCTTGAAGGGTCCTTATATTCCTTTGTTTCACCATCTAGGTGTCCTAGGATATATATAGTATAGGTAACGATCTTTGGGGGTTTTATCCCTCTTCCTCCTCCTTTCCAGTTGGAGGATTTTGTTTTATTGGCCTATGCTAGGTTTTTCAGCTTCCAAACGAGATCTGGGGAGTTATCGCCTAGCATCATGGGATATAGGGTTGCCTCGAGCCGGTAAAATAAGCTCTCGAGCTTTAGTAAGTGGCCGAGTCGGAGCCGAGGATCGGCTCCGAACCCATCCAGCAAGAAAGAAGGCGAGAGAAGACAACTAACATGGAACGTTATGGTAGGTACATAACTTCTCATTCGGCAGGTTGGTCTTTTATACAGTTGTTTCTTGTCATATCAGCTTATGCCAATGCCACATCTTACATAACTTCCTGTTTTTTTTGAAAGCCCTCAAACAGACCAACCCCCCCCCCAAAAAAAACTCCTACAAACTATTAACTTAATAATAACACACAAAACTATGTACATTTTCAAATGTTGACATTTTTGCTTCTTAGTAAGAACATAAGTTCTAAGGTGATAGCTACACAAACAGGCTAAAGTTAACCAAAAAGAAAGGTTAGTCATGCTAAGATGTGTGGTACAGCCTGTGCTACTAGTTAGTGTTTGATTTTGTATGTCTTTATAGCTTTCCCTGTTGAGAAAACACTTGAATGCTTTCGGTAAGTACTTTCTCCAAGCCATTTCTGTTTATCAAATTGTCTTCTAGTGACATGCAAACCAGACACAAAACTGCTAAGGGTACCTTGTTTATCAGAAAAAAAGCCTTACAATATTCAATATTCTTCTTCATTTACATGCTTTGTAATTAGCTTGTTACTGGATAACGCCTAGGGTTTTAACCCAGTCACAAGCATGGGAAAAAACATACTGATTTTTCTTTTCACACACCCTTAACCAAACCCTTCCATCTCCTCCATCCTCCCCCATATCAACCCCTCCTCCTTTTTTTCATTGTAGTGCCTACATTTCTTAAAACTGAACAAAGAAAAAGAGAGGAGGGTGAAAAAGAAGAAAAAACAAAACAAAAGCACCTGTTTATATTAATATCCCCATGCATTCTAAATTGAGAAAACTTTACTTCAGGTCTGATTGGTTTTGCATTATCTTTAAAGCTGTCACACCTGGGAAAATCCCCAATTGTTTTCAAGAACATTATGCCCTAGACAGTTTCTCTGTATGTTTTTTTCCACAGCCAATCCCCTTCCACCAGACTGTCTCCAGTTTCTCTTTATCAGATTGTCTCCGTGGAGATATGAAGACAAGCTGTAGAAATATTACTTAGTATACTTACATGCAACTGCTAGAAAAAAAGCCCCATATTATTTAATATTCTTTTTCATTTACTTGCTCTGTCTCTTAAAACAAAGGTCCTTAATCAGTCATTTCCCTAAGCAAGAGTGAAAAAAGCACATTAATTTGAACTTTGTCATGCCTTTTAACCAGGCTCACTTTATTTTATTTTTATTATTTTTTTTTATCATTGCATTGCCTATGTTTCTCAAAACTGTACTAGAAGAAAAAGAGAAGAGCAGAGAAAAATAAAAACACGTTTACAATCCCATTACACTTAAAAATAGCATGCAAAGAAAACCATGCACCGCAAATACAGTACTATTAAGAAAAAAAAATGTTTTCTTTACTTAGTTAGCATTCTCCCCTCTCTTCTCTTCCCCAAAACATTTTTCCAAACATTAATGACATGACGTAGGGCATATACTTTAGAGTCCCCACACATCAAACATATTTTGAAAAAGTCCAATATTTCCAGATTTTCTTGTTCTGTCATATGTCACAAATATGATTATTGCATTATAATCCCACATTAAGTTACTGATTTTATTACTGTTCTTCTCCATCACCCAAGTCCTGTTTCTGTTTCATTTCCAATGTACTCTTGATTCTTCTAGTCAAATCTCATGCCTACTTCCTTCTCGCCAACATTTTCCATTGAAACACTGGAAAAGGTTTCACAGGTGCAGGGTCTCTGTGGTCTTTATTACCAGGAGGACAAGAAGCAGAATCTCCTTCTGTTTCACAGCTCAGGTTTTGTTGGACAAACCTTTATATTATGTCCTTAGTATGTATTTCATCAAAAAATGATTTTGTTCCTCCAGAGAAGAATACCTTGAGGACAGCTGGGTGTACAGCAGTTTGAACCTCACACCTGCATCTCGACATTTTCGGAATAGTGGAATGAATTTACTTCTCTTTTGCATGGTGTACAATTTGTAATCATTATCCACAAACACTCGTCTCCCACTTTTAGTATTTTGGCCTTCTTCCAAAGTTTTGTTAGAATCAACTCCTTCTGCTGGTAGAATTGTATGGTCTAGGTTGCTTTCTTATGGCTAGGTTTGGAGCATATACACGATGTGCCCATTCAACTATCAGTTCCTGTGTGAGATACTAGTCCAGGTGCTTAGTTGTGCTTTCATAAAATTAATGCAGTCTGTTCCTTCCAGCTTTTCAGGTATAGCTGAAAATCTCTGGTTTTCCCTAAGTGCTCTGTCCTCAAATTCTATTGTGGGATTTTTTTGAAACATATCTTCCTGAGCAGTCTCATATTCAGCCAGCCTTTTCCTTCATTTCGACCTCTGATTTTTGCAGCTTTATCATATCATCTGAATATATGTGTAAAGCTTCTTCCATTTTCTCCAGCCTTTTGTTGTTTGTGTTGATATAATCCACCAGTGTTTTGTTTATTTTAACCAGGTCTGTATGTAGTTGTCTTTTATCTTTCCTGTAGGTTATTGGAAGTAATATCTGAAGGTTGTATTACTTTTTGCTGAACAGCTGCAGAACTGTCCCCTGGCAGTGTTCCTTCCTCACTTTTTGTAGCTGATTTTTTTCCAGGTCTTTTGTGTTTCTTTATTGCTGGCGTCCAGGCAATGTGCTTACTAGCTAGTTACTGAAATTTACCCATAAACATAAGTCTACTGGCCTTCTCTGCTAAGTTTCTTTTCTCTCACTGGGAGAGCTAGAAACAAGCTGTTAGCGTAGAGCCATCTTGAAAGTCAGTATAGTCTGTAAGCTTTTGACTCCTAACAAGACCAGAAATGTCATTATACTCCTGTTTATAATTAGCAAATTGTTTTCTACCTTAAACCATGAGGACAGCAGCTAACCTCCCTTAACTTTCCTTTTCCCTAGATTATGACATCATTCTTCACAATGCTCAGATGTTCTTCATGTTTCACTGTTACAGTCATCACATTTGGGTTATCTGCTTGCAGTAGCCCTCAGTCGGCCTGATTATCAAAGTCTTGGGACCTGCGTTGGTTGCTGTTTCTTCTTCGTGACGTCAGGTAGTCAGGGGTATAAAACATGCAGCTGACGCCATTACATCAGTCTTTCTTGCCGTGCAGTACCCGAAGCAGAAGCAGTTCACATGTTCCGGTCAGCCGACTCATGAAAATTTTGTTTTCGAGTTTCAGAACCGAAGTCTTCAATTAAAGCTAAGTACCCCATTGGGGAAACTTTTTCTTGCTCTAAGCCGATGACAGTAAAAGTCAATAATTGTATTTCTTGTGGAAAGCAAATGCCTCATAAAGATTTTCATTCGTACTGTACGCTTGCCTAGGCCATGACCACGACGTACCTCGCTGTCAGTTTTGTGCCTTATTTAATAAATTAATTATTCGTCATCGGTGTAGTTACACTTCTAAATATTTTGGTACTCTGTTCAGTTATCCAGATATGACTTTAAGCCATCCGACTACTGACATTCCGAAAAAATGCAAAGATACAGACAGAGACAGGCCGCCTAGGTCCAAAGCTGCCGACAACGCTTTTCCTAAGCCAGTCACCAGTTTGCCGGTACTCAGTGAGGCGCTTTTGCAGCCCCTGATACCCGCTACTTCAGATTCGCAGGCCTTTACTGAGACCCATTCAGAGTCCAGTGTGCCGCGAGATGCTTCCACTGTGGAACCTGTGGATGTCTCTACCTTTGATGGGTCCTGAGCCGCTATGCACGCACCGGCTTCTGAGGATGTATTCAGGCCTACTGACTTGCATATTAAACCAACGCCATCTTCTTCTTCAAGGCCTAAAACTCGAAACATGCCTAGAAAACCGATGCCCAGACCGCATAGTCAGGCCTCTATGCCTAAAAAACAAATGATAAGAATGGCTGAAGACCTTATTACTTTAATCAGGGGAAGCCAACCTTCCCCCTCTAAGAGACCTAGGACTGAATTTGCTTGTGATACTTCTGACCAGGATTCTGAAATTTGTTTCCTCTGATGACCAGGATTTACCCTTATCTTTTATGAGGATTCTGATGCAGAGGACTATTCTGTCTGCCCCCCCCCCAGAGGATTTCTCTTTTGGTGAAACCTTGTGTACTCTTAGGGAGCATTTTCATTGGGAAAGTCAGGATTACTCTGATTCTAAAAAGAGGCTTAGGGATTTCTTACTCCTGCCCCAGCACAGGCCTTTAGCTATCCCTCCTGTACTAGACATTGTTAATGATGCCTTTTCAGAGTCTAGCTTGGCCCCTGACACTCTATCCCCTGCTCCCAGAAAACCTGATAGATATTACAGGCTTCCTGACTCTCACAAGTTCCTTTTTAAAAATCCTACTGCGGACCCTGAGACCATTTCACAGGGACCCAAGGGCATTAAGGCTACTACCGCCAAAAATCCTATCCTCTCCAGGGTGCTGGATAGATGGGGTAAGAAGGTATACACTTCTGCAGCCTTGGCCGTTAGGGCCTTGAATTGCTAGTTTCATATGCTAAAGTATCAGCAGCATATTATTGGATTGCTTAAGCAGAAAATGATGTTGATTCCTGATTGTGCTGAAAATAAGGATTTACAGGATTTAATGCATTTTGCTGAACAGGTTGGAAAACATATGGTTTTGATTCACTAGAGACATCTTGCAGGGCTGCTGTCACTGGGTCTTTACTTAGAAGGCATGCTTGGCTTAAGGATCAATCCTTGCCAGATCATGTTTGCTGGATGCTCCCTTAAATCAGGACCGCCTGTTTGGCAACAAAGCAGAAGTAGTTCTTAAAAAGATGGAGGAAAAAGCTAAATCTATGCAGACTGTTAAAGATTTCCTACAAGTACAGCCTCCAAGATTTAGTAGGCATTGGCCTTCTAAGAAGTGGTCCTTTCCTGCCTCTTCTAGGCCTTTTTAGTCCAAATCCAGAACCAGCAGAACACCCAGGCTTCAGTCCCAGGGTACGCACAGAACTAAGCAGTGGGGGGCTCCCACTTCCAAATCAGGGAGTAGTAAGACTCCCCCCTATGGTAAACTGTCTCAATGACTTAACTTTAAAACTTCCAAGCACTTCTCAACTGACTGCTCCTTTAGGGGGAAAGATTGCTCTGCAGGCAAAAACTGGGAACTCATTACCCAGGACAAATGGGTTTTAAATATAGTTTCCCAAGGATACAGATTTCACTTCCACACGTTACCAACCCCAAACAGTTGGCCAAATCTACCCCCAAATCAGTGGGCAGAGGCTCAAAAGCAGGTACTCTCTCTCTTAAGCATAAAGGCTATTCAAACTGTACCAAAAGAGGAAAAAGGACAAGATTTCTACTCAACTTTTCCTGGTACCCAGAAAAGACAACTCATGGCATCTATCCTGGAGCTTTCTGTCTTAAACACCTTTTTGGTGATTCCAAAATTCAAGATGCTAACTCTTCACCAGTTGCTTCCTATGATAGGCAAAGACGCCTGGTTGGCAACACTGGATTTAAAGGAAGCCTGCCTGCACATCCCAATCAGGGAATCTTGCAGAAGATACCTACACTTCAAAGCAGGCTACATGCACTCTCAGTTCTCTGCACTGCCCTTTGTGAATACCCTGGGCGCAGTAGATAAGCCAAAGTGCCTAGTATCAGTCATTGCATTTTGCAGGCAAAGAAATATTCAAATATACCCATACTTGGATGATTGCTTAATTCAGGCAGAAAGCCAGGACATTTTGAATCATCTGGCATTTGTACAAAAGGTGCTAACTTGTTTGGGGTACACCATAAACGAAAATAAATCACATCTGGTACCCTGTCAAGAAATTATATTCCTGGGAGCAAGCTTGAACACAACTTCCCAGATGGCTTTTCTCACGCCAGAGAAACAAATTCATTGACAACTTACTTCAAACTAGTGGCCACAAAAACCCTGCTATCTGCAATGCAAAAACTGCAAGCCTTGGGGTTCATGGCCGTGTGCATTCTACTAATTCCATATGCAAGACTGCATATGAGGAAACTACAATGGTGTCTAAAAAGCCTGTGTGTGTCACCATTCTCAGGATCTAGAAGCAATGATACCCATCATACCTTGCCTATGGCTAGAATTCCTTTGGTGGGCAGAGGCCTGCCACCAAAACAAGGGACTACCATTCACTCTCCCCTCTGCCGCCCAAACCCTAACAACAGACGCATCAGACTATGCATGGGGGGCTCACCTGGCAGGGAATTGCTTTCAGGGCAAATGGAACCCAAGTCAAATGCACCTGCATATCAAGCAAAAATAAATATTAGCTGTACAGAATGCTCTGACAGCCTTCAAGGACCACATTCTTCCAGGAGAATTAATGGTCAAGATGGACAACACCACTGTTATGTAGTACATAAACAAGCAGGGGGGTACCCATTCTTGCCCCCTCTGCAGACTAGCCATGGCTCTGTGGAACACAGCCTTGAGCTACCAAGTGCATCTACAGGCTCAATTCCTGCCAGGAAAACTAAATACGCTGGCAGACGAACTAAGTAGAAATTTCATGGACCCACACGAGTGGAAACTGGAACCAAAGACTTTCAACATGTTGATAAACAAATGGGGGAGCCCAGATAGACATGTTTGCCTCCCCCCAGAACTACCAGTTGGACAAATTCTGCACAAGGACTCCCCACAAACAAGCTTGGAAAGTGGATGCTCTGTCCTTCAACTGGAAAAATCTATCAGTTTATGCCTTTCCTCCTCTGCCTTTCCTCTCCAAAGTACTACTAAAGATCAAACGGGACAAACCAAGGATGATACTGATTGCACCAGACTGGCCACACCAGCACTGGTACCCCTTTCGCGCAGTGTGTCACAGCTAGCCCCATGGCACCTGCCTCAGACCCCTACCCTGCTGTCACAGCAGGAGAGCCAGACTCTGCATCCCCAGCTTCAAACCCTGAACCTGGCAGCCTGGGTAATTACCTAATCTCTCCGTTGCCATCCCTCAGTAAACAAGTGTTGGATGTCATTTTGGAGGCAAAGAGGCCTAGTACTAGAAAATCTTATGCTGAAAAATGGAAACGATTCTGTGCCTGGAACCAAACTCAAGGGATGGCCACAGCACCGCCCAACTTACCTCAGATTCTTCAATACTTAACTGAGATGCTTCACAAGGGCCTTGCCTTTTCCTCCATCAAAATTCACGCCTCAGCCATTTCAGCTCATTACAACACAGAACCACCCTTTTCTCACCCACTGCTCAAGCAGTTCCTCACAGGAGCCAAAAACTTAAGACCACCCAGGAGAGCCTGAACTCCAGCCTGGGACCTTGATTTGTATTTGAAAAAGTCACTCTTCCTCCTTTTGAGCCAGCTGCAAGTGCAGAGTTAAAATGCCTTTCTTGGAAAACAGCTTTTCTTTTAGCAATCAATTCAGCAAGAAGGGTATCTGAATTACAGGCCCTTATGGCAGTGGAGCCTTTCATCATCTTTCATGCGGACAGGGTGTCCCTCAGGACCAATCCCTCCTTCATGCCCAAGGTGGTATCCAATGTGGCTCTTGATCAATCCATTCATTTGCTAACCTTTTCTAATCCACAGAACAAAGGGGAACGGATACTGCACTCCTTAGATGTGCGCAGACAACTTAGATTTTACTTGGACAGGACTAAACCTCAAAGGAAATATGAACACCTGCTAGTGGCATTTGCTGCAGGGGCAGAGGGGAAGGCTATTTCAAAGCAAACCATTTCTAAATGGATAGGCCATTGCATTCATTTCTGCTATAAGCACCATGGAAAACCTATCCCACAGGGGATTAGACCCCATCCAACCAGGGCTGCATCTACCTCTACAGCCTTTCTCAGAGGTGTCCCTACCAGAGACATTCTAGAAGCTGCTGCCTGGAGTTCAGTACATACTTTCACCAAGCATTACCATTTGCCAATTTTCTCTAGATCCAGAGCTGGCTTTACCACTGCAGTCTTGCAGGGCCTTATAGCTGGTCCTAATGCTATCTAAATTCCTCCTCCCATCCTTAGCTTTGGGAATCTACCCAAATGTGATGACTGCAACAGTGAAATACGAAGAACATAGTCCAGATGTGTACACTTACCATAAATGTAGATGTTCATGTATTTACTGTTGCAGTCCTGGTTACCCTCCCTCCAGCCCCCTGACTATATATCAGGGGGGCACCTGACATCTGGGGCAAGAAAAACTGATGTAATGACACTGGCTGCATGCTTTATACCCTTGACTACCGGATGTCACGGAAGATGAGACGGCAACCGACGCAGGACCCAAGACTTGGATAATCAGGCCGACTGAGGGCTACTGCAAGCAGATAACCCAAATGTAATGACTGCAACAATGAATACACTCGAGCATCTACATTTATGGTAAGTGTACACAACTGTACTTTTTTTAACAGTGTATTCAACACAGATCTTTTTAACACAACTAAACTGAATAACTTTAGGCCAACACAGATCTTTTTAACACAACTAAACTGAATAACTTTAGGTAGCAATCTATGTAGAACAACCATGCTTGTTCCAAAGAAAATTGTATATAAGCACATACGAATAGTTTGTGTAACCATCTTTTGACCCTAACCTAAAAAACTTAATTGGTCAGTAATGCCATTACCCATTTTTGCTGTATTTAAGGGATACTTCAGTTTTGTCAGAAACAATAGTAAATTACCCCATCCTCAAGCCGGAACATGAAAAAAATAAGCCTTGAATTATGTTTGTTTTCTGGTCAGTTTCCCAACTTTATAATTTGTTGCATGACAGTTAACAAAGCTGATTATTTTTCCCATCCAACCATAGATTCTCCTTCATTTTGTTTACCTTTTACATATTTAAATCCTGCATTACTGTACTTTTAAGAAAGCAGGCTTAAGTGGTATATCTTTGGACTGATGAGACTAGGAAGCTGATTTTCCATTGTCTGATTCTTTTGGTTATGTCTGTTGAAATTTAGTTAATAACTTGAGAAGAAAATCTTCAGTGTTACTGTAAACATCAGTCTAAATTGTAATCCTGCCTCTGCATTTCTTGAAGATGGGCATGAATTTGTATCTCATTTGCCTTGTCTGAGCTGAATAATTGTTCTCCAAAAATATTCTTCCATTTCCTAGCATACATTTCTTTTTTGGATTTTTTTTCTTTTGGGTGATTCTGAAGCATGATTATTATCTGTCTGGGTGTTTTCTTTTTTATTGCATTAGCTGCAGGTATTCTGTGGGCACAATATATTGTCTCTTGAGGTGTTCTCCCAATCCATGTGCTCAGTTTGCTCAGCTGCTGCTGTGTAAGTGTGGCATTGTATCTACCTTCAAAATTTTCAGGAACTGCTAAAAAACAGGCAAGTTTTCTGTTCTGCTTCTGTTTCCTGATTCTATCAGCTTTTATTGAGTTTTCTTGGGTGGCCTCCCAAACTGCCATGTTTCCTTTCAATCCCTTTTCTTATTGTTGCAGCTAAGAAATGTTATCAGATCGTCAGTCAGGGCTTCATCCATCAGAAAAGTATTTCATAGTTGGATTTTGCATATAATTTTAACAAGCTGCTTATTTTAAATGTTTCACATTGAATTTGATTTATTTTCATTCCCAGCTCACCCGGTGAAGTAGTATGTTCGCTGACTTTTTTTTTCTCACTTTTGCTGTTATTCAGCTGTTTTGCAAGTAGAACATAGTATCATCGCTCTGTTTACTAATTGATGAATATAGCTTTCTGGATAGTTTTATCTTCCCCATGCTTAGGGAAAGAAAATCATTATGCTGTCTAACAAGCATCCATAACCGAAGTCCTTCACAAAAAGATTGTATTTTGTCAGTGTTAGTGGCTCTGCAGGCATTGCACTTGCATTGATGCTGGAAATGAACAGAATGCTGTGGGTTCTGTCACCAGCAAGAAAAAGAAGCAGATTATGTTCAATACATGTCCTTCTATTCCAGTGTTTAAGTATTCTACATATGGGGTTACCCTTCTTCCTCTCCAGTTCGTTCGGCCAGTTTTCCAAAGATTTTCAGTCCCTCTAGGTGCGTCGGACATCTGACTTGGCAGCAGGTACGTGGGCCATAAGAGTGATGTCTGCACGCCCTAGCATCCGGAAAGTGTAAGTGTGGTCCGCAGATTCCCTACAAAGACACCCATGATCAGTGTCTCTTTTGTTTAGGTAGGGAACACGACCACTAGAACTGTGCGATTTGTAAATCATTTGTCCCTAAGAACTTATGTCGTCACTTACAGGCTTTGCAATTGTACTTAAAACAAACAGTATTAGGGATAGTGGCCGTGCCCGACACCCCGTCTAAACCACCCAAGAAAAGGACCTTGTGGCCTACTTCTTCTGCTGTGCCTCTTCCAGCTATTCCACATTCTGTGGCCAACGTCAGCCTGACCAAGGATTCGGTTACCACCAGTGTGGATAAAGCAGGTACCTCTGAGGAAGCCGCACAATCTCGAGCGGACACCACCTCCATAGAGGCTACACCAGCGTCTACCTTGGACGCCGGGGGAACCAGCATTCACTCTGGGCTCTTCTGATTCCCCTGCTGCCATCCCTATGCCTGACTCAAGGCCTTCTCCCAGTCAGATGCCTGAGAAACTGCTAAAGAAAAAACAAAAAACAAAGCATGTAATTTCTGCTTCTGAAAGCATGCCCGATTGGCAAGCCTAATGTCTTCTTGGCCCTTATGCCTACTGCTTTAGAAACCCCTGGCACTTCCTCTCCCCTTCTAAGCCCTAGACCTCTCATTCCTGAAAGGAGGGTAGAACAACAATTGGAGGAGGAGGAACTGTCTGATTCCTCAGAGGATTCTCTCCCTTACTCCTCTCAGATCTCTTCCCCCCCCCTGGAATATGGATCTCCAGAGGAAGGCTCTATTGAACCTGACTCCCCTGTAGAGGATTTAACCTTTGGGGAAACTGTCAATAAGATGAAAGACCACACACTTTAAGTGAGAATCCTCGGATGTGAATGAAGAATAAAAGAGGTTTTATGACCTGATGCAAATGGATTCACCCAGTCCTTCTGCTATCCCTCATATTCAGCCAGCCTTTTATTTAAGTGCCCTCCTGCTGATCCAGCCATTATCTGCATCTCTACTGATAGAGCTTCCAAGTTTCTTCCTACCACTACCATCCTCCCAGCTGACAAGGACAGCAAAACCATGGAGAGGTTTGGAAGAAAATTTACACATCTGCTACCCTGTCATTCAAAGCTACTAACTACCAAACTCGCATGACCAAATATTCCTTAGCTCTGTTGGACAAGGCCACTAAGGAATTAACTGGCATTCCAGATTGTGCAGCCAAAGCTTCCTTGACTTCCCTGTTCTCCCTCACCTCACAGACATTCATTAAGATGAAGTTAAGATGCAGCTGAAGCCTCAGCTAGGTCAGCTGCATCAGCCTCTGAACTAAGAAAATACTCATGGCTACGTCTTCAGCCTCTCTCTGATGACTTCAGGGCCAATCTTATTGATGCACCTTTGGATCACTCTGCCCTGTTTGGTGAAGAAGTGGCAGACAAGACCCCCTAGAAGATGACCCCCTTCAGCTAGAGCATCTCCTTCATCCAGCCAAAGGCCTTCTTTTCCAGATAGGGCAGGCAGTGTCAGACTGCCTACCAAACTTTCAACCCCCCCCCATCATCCCATCTCTTGTCTGCCCATCTCTGTCACTGTCTCCCTGAGTGGTCTGTCATTACCTCAGACCAGTGAGTTCTGTCCATCATACAAAATGGTAACTTTATGTCCTGGATCCCCCCCCCCCCCATCAAGGCTAGGCATACCCCAGCCACTCACCAGTCAATTATCCCTCCGACAGGTTCTGCAAACCCTTCTAATACAAGGCAGTATAGAACCAGTGCCTACAGAATCAAAAAGAAAAAGGTTCTACTCCATAATCTTTTTGGTTCCCAGAAAGGAAGGACCATGGAGGCCTATTCTAGACCTCTCGCATCTCAGCCCTTTCTTAAAAGTTCCTACCTTCAAGATGCTCACTCTCGCTACCCTCTTTCCCCTTCTGCTTCCTCGGGGATTCATGGCAACCCTGGACATAAAGGATGGGTACCTTCACATACCCATAAAACCCACTTTCAGGAAATACCTCAGATTTCTGGCAGGCTCATCATACTTTCAGTTCTATCCGTTGCCCTTTGGGCTTTCTACTGCTCCCAGGGTATTTACAAAAATTTCTGGCTCCAGTCATTGCTTACTGCAGGACGAAGGGGATTCAGATATTCCCCTATGTAGATGACCCACTAATCCAGGCAGAATGTCTTCATACCCCTATGCTCCTCCTGCAGTCCCTAGGATTTTTAATAAACTTGCCAAAATCCCATCTGAAGCTAGCACAGGACATTGTCTTGCTGGGATGCAGAATCCAGTCAGACCTTATGAAGGCCTACCTACCACCAGAAAGGGTGGTGTCCCTGACACACCACCTACTCACTGCCCTTCAATCCTCAGTGATGACAGCAAGACAATTTCTGAGACTTCTGGGGTACATGGTAGCCACTATCCCCATGTTGCCCCTAGCAAGAATGCACATGAGAAAACTACAGTGGTATCTACAATCAGTGTGGACTCAGCACTCCCACACTCTAGAGTTCAGGGTCCCCCTCCCCTGTGTAAAACAGGAATTGAGATGGTGGGTGGCTCAGGTGGCCCAGAACCCAGGCCTCCCCCTACAAACTCCCAATCCCTCCCAGACCATGCACACAGATGCCTCAGATCTGTGTTGGGGATGCAACACTAGGGCAGAGAAAAGTGCAAGGTTTGTGGACAGACAGACACAAACTAGACCACATAAACGTCAGAGAAATGAGAGCAGTCCTCCTTGCTCTACAAGCCTTCTTATACTATCTAGAGCAGGGTCCTCTCAAGATATTCACGGACAACACAATAGGCCTGTAGTATCTCAACAAACAAGGAGGGACGAAGTCATACCTTCTTTGCAGACTCGCTCTGCAGGTGTGGGAACTGGCCACCTCACAGGGAAGTACCCTACAGGCAGCCTATATACCGTCCCAACACAACTCCCAGGCAGATTTTCTAAGCAGAAACATTTCAGACAACCACGATTGGTTGCTTCAAAGAGATGTCTTCTTAAATCTGCTCCATAGGTGGGGTATACCACAAATAGACCTGTTTGCCTCCTCCATAAACAAGCAACTTCCAGGAGTACTGCACTAGGGGACACAGCCCCAAGGCACTGGCGACAGATGCCTTCTTGATGACCTGGAAGGGGAAATTTCTCTATGCATTCCCACCCTTCCCCTTTGTACAAAAAGTACTGCTGAAAATTTAGCAGGACTTGTCAAAATTCTTGCTGGTGACCGCCTACTGGCCAAGACAGCACTGGTTCCCCCTTCTCCTTCATTTGTCCAAGGGCAATCACCACAAGTTAGCCCCCTCCGTAGACCTGCTCACACAGCACAAGGAGACTCAAATACACCCACAGTGGCAATCCCCGCACCTCACCCTGTGGCTAATAGGATTCTGATCCCTTTCAGGCATCTGTACGAGGACATGCTCAATGTCCCGCAGGAGGCCAAGAAACCCAACACAAGGAAATCCTATCTCTCGAAGTGGAATAGGTTTTCTGTCTGGTGTCACAAAAGACAGTTGGACACACTGGAAAGCGATATTCCTCTAACCCTGTCTTACCTGTGTGAACTAATGCAGACAGGGCTGTCATACTCATGTCTGAAAGCACATTTGTCTGCTATCTCTGCCTGCCTCCCTCTGGATCCACCCCTTGCATCCAGACTCCCAGCTAAACTGTTCCTCAAACGTGTACTAGACTTGAGATCACCCAGGAAACTGTCTCCTCCCTGGGACCTTAACTATGTATTAGAAAAACTCACTCTAACCCCCTTTGAGCCAGCAGACAAAGCTCCCATAAAATTATGCACGCGGAAAACTGTTTTATTCGTAGCTCTGACCTCTGCCAGAAGGGTCTCAGAGTTGCAAGCTCTTATGGCTACACCACCATTTGTAATCTTCTACCTGGACAAGGATGACTGTCAGGACTAACCCCTCATTCACCCCCAAAGTAGTGAATGACCTGTCTCTGAACCAGGCCATTCACCTGCCTACCTTTTTCCCCAACCTGCAGGGGGATAGTGAGAGAGTTCTTCATTCCCTAGACGTCCACAGCCCAACTGAGTTTTTATCTTCATAATACCAAACCTTTTTGGAAATCTGACCAACTGTTTGTCTCCTTCCACCCCAGAACCCTGTGGAAAGCTGTAAGCAAACAGACCATTTTGGCCTGGGTATTCGTATTTTGGTCAAACGTAATCAGAGATCTCATGAAAAAGTAAAGAATGAGATCTTGCTTTTACAAGATGAATTAGTAACTGAATCCAATTATAAAACTCAAATTGTGAGTATTAATGAGAAAATTCACAAATTGGAGACGGAAATAGTGTTAAGAAAGCGTAATAAATTGGTTCGTGATCTCAGGGACTATGAAACTGGTATCCTGTTTACGTGGCAATGTGAACCGGGACGTAGTAGGTCAAGGGGCAGGAGCCAAAACAGTTATCCAAAACGGAGAGGCTTGTCCACATCCTCTGCTTCTTCTACAGAGCGTAACACAGCTAAAAAGGTGTCCTTTGCCAGAACTGTGGTTAATGGTCGAGTTCCTGACAGAGAAACATCTAATGGGACTTCAAATTTAGACTTTATGGGCACTGATTTTCAAAATGGTAATTCGACCAAGGGGAGAAACGGAAGAAACGGAAGAAAGGGACGCAATCGTTTCAAATGAAGGTTTGCCCAATAAACATGACTTTATGTAACTCTGTGAATCACGAAGTGCATATACAAAATTGTATTAATTTATCTTGAAGCAAAATAAACTGTTGAAGTCACCATGAAAGAAATCAACGTCCTTGTTGCAAAATATTCCGATTTTATTAACGATAAAAACAAAAGATGAGCGCTTTCACGTGCCACATGCATGCTTCATCAGATCTTGGTTCAAATTTAAAAAAAAACAAAAGGATGTTTATAAGCTTGTATTTCAGTGATGTATTGACACATATGAATTCATACTACTTCATGATATACATAATTAATAATTAGAGTTTATTATTGTTCATGAACATTCACATGGTCTTATTTTATTTTACATACAGCAAACTAGCGGTTGATGGTTTACTTTATACTTTAGTCTGCTTTATATGGTTATACATGAGCAATATATATGCTTATATATATTTTATATGTTTTTTATATGCTTTTATAATAGATATACATTATGTTTATATAATATTTATACATGGAAGTGGTTATTAGGTTTTAACAAAAATTTTATTGAATTCCAGCAGAAAAACAAGATATAAAATATATGCTAATAGTGGCTATGAATACGCCGTGAGTAAAGCTATGCTGAAACATTACATACTAGTGCTTTAAATATTTGTATTACATCAAATAGTTGATTGTTTCAGTATAATTGTTTAATTGTTTTGGTTAATTGAATTTAGTAGGTGGTTCTAGCTATAAAAGCAAGTCAGAGTTGTTATTATAGATCTGATGAAGCGTGCATGTGGCACGTGAAAGCACTCATCTTTTGTTTTTATCGTTAATAAAATCGGAATATTTTGCAACAAGGACGTTGATTTCTTTCATGGTGACTTCAACAGTTTATTTTGCTTCAATTTATTCTTATACTTGGCTGTTGAGTACTTCGGGAGGTGAGCGATATTATTGTTTGCTTCATTAATTTATCTTGCTTAGATTTAAATAATGAGATGTTTAAGGTGTTACATAAGGAGAGCAAATTTGTTCCCACTGTTTTTCCTTCGTTAGCTGATATTTATTTTGAAATTAAAACTTTTGTTAGGAAATTATTGCTCAAAGTTTATTTTGATAGAATTTCAGAGCATGATATGTCATATTGTGATTTAAATGAAGGTTATGAGGAACAGTGCAGTGACTCTGAATTTGATGATAGCTTGATGAATTTGTCTATTTATAATTATGAGTGTGAAGATTTGGATGTTGGTGTTGATACATCTAATGATGTACTAATCAATTCTAACGCAAGTTTTGTAACTGGATATGGTAAATCAATGATGCCTCACTTTAAGAAAACTGAAAATAAGTTTATACCATACATATCTGTGCCTGCAATTTCTGCTTTCCAAAAAGTTCTTTTTAGAGAAGTAGAAATATCTTATAAGGAATTTGTTAAAGAAAAAAAGCAATTTAATTTAAATAGAGAAGAATGGTTGGCTTTGAAGCACTTAAAAAAACTCAAAAATGATTACATTTTTAAATGTGCTGACAAAGGTGGAAATTGGGTTGTTATGGATAAAAAAGACTATTGCAAGATGGTGTATAAATTGTTGTTAAATCATGATGAATATCGGAGGTTGGAAAATGACCCCATTAAACTTTATAATGAAAAATTATTATTTTCGTTGGAAAAAGGTGAACGTTTAGGGTTTTTTACACAAGCTGATGTTAGCAGAATGTATATAAAGAGTCCTACTACACCTATTTTATATGCCTTACCTAAAATCCATAAAAATCTAGTAGAACCCCCGGGTAGACCTATAGTATCAGGGGTAGGTTCTTTTTTGGAAAATGTGAATATATTTTTGGATTTTCAACTTAAGGCATATTTAAATAAAGTAACTGCTCATATTTCCAACACACAAGATCTAATTAATGAGGTTGTGAAAATTCCTTGGAATCATGATTATTATTGGGTCACTATTGATGTAAAGTCTTTATACACTAACACTGAGACCAAATGGGGACTTGAATCCATATCTAACATGTTAGGTGAGGGACCTAGAACTAATTTTTTAATTAGTTTATTAGAATTTTGTTTGACCCACAGTTATTTTCTCTTCAATAAAGAATATTTTCTACAAGTGAATGGCACCGCAATGGGTGCAGCATATGCACAATCTTATGCCATTATTTATATGGATTCATTTGAAAAAAAGTTTATTTATTCAACTGATTTTTTCAAAAATAATGTGGTTTTGTACAAACGCTTTATTGATGATTTGATTTTCATTTGTAAAGGGGATTTGCTTGAATTTTTTGATTTCTTTGAGACATTGAATAATAATGAACAAAATCTTAATTTCTCATATGAGGTCAATAGAAATGAAATTAATTTTCTTGATTTGACTTTGAAAAAGAAAATAGGATTGAATTCAGACCCTTTAAAAAGCATACATCAGTGAATATGTTTTTGCATGCAACTAGTATGCATCCTCCACATTTACTGAGAGCACTACCCCATGGGGAGTTCAAGAGAATCCATAACCATACTAGCATAGATTTTGAAGTGGAAATTGAACTTAATAAAGTATATTTAAAATTATTGGACAGAGGATATAATCAAAATCGAACAGCCAATACTTTTCCAGCAATAATCTCCTTTATTTTCTTTTCAAGAAAATAGAATAATATGTTTATATTTATATATGAAATTATTAATAAAATAATATAATTGGTATATTTAAAAATGTATATAATTTATATGAATATTTATTCAGAAATTATTGTGAGATCACTTTAAATATGTATACAAGTTTTTCCCTCCTTTTTTGGAATTAATTACATGATTAATTGATTGATTCAATTAATGCATATATAAAAACTGCCATCGTGCTGCATTGAGTTGTGATCCTTTGAAGGCGAATTGCCGAGGTACCAGGTCTTTGAAAAGAAAATAAAGGAGATTATTGCTGGAAAAGTATTGGCTGTTCAGTGTGTTATTTGTTTACTTACTATTGTGCCTTTTCGTATCGTTTGCTTTATCTGAATATTGGATCCAAGCCGTACTTTTCCAGTGAGTTATTTTGATCCTAATTTTGACCTAAGATTCTCGTGCTGAGATCATTGAACTCTTTCATCCATGTCGAGTAGTGAAAGCTCCGAACGGAGCCCTGCGTTTAATGCTTTGCTGTTTCAGGATATGGTGGTGGAACGTGACAAAAGGTTTATTAGCAATGATCCCTGGAACTTGGGGGGGAATACAGACGCAGATGGTCGTTTTGCCCAGCTAAATAAATTGATGGCTAAGGAAGTTGCGCTGTATTTTGACACAAGACTACTGGAAAAATATGTGAGTCTTAACATTACCCCTAGAGGGTTACGCATTGATAAGCTGCCAGCTGCACCTTTTTCAGATGATGAATCTGACCTTTTAGAGGAGTGGAAACAAACTTCTCTTTTATGTACTATAGGTTGGCTTCGCATACTAATCAAACGTAATCAAAAATCTCATGACAAACTTAAAAATGAGATTTCAGCATTGCAAAATGAACTCGTAGCTGAAGTGAATTACAGAGTTCAAATGGCCAACATAAGTGATAAAATGAACAAGTTAGAGGCTGACATTGTACAGAGAAAATGTAATAAACTAGTCCGGGACTTAAAAGATTACGAGACAGGTATTATTTTTAGTTGGCAGCGTGAACCTGTACGTAATCATTCCAGGGGGAGGAGCTGGACTCGCAGCTCCAAACGAAGGAACTATTCAGCGTCATCCTTTTCTTCAACAGAAAAAGAAACTGTTTCTAAAAATGTTTCTTTTGCTAGAACTGTTGCTCCGAACCGAGTTGTTGACAGGGAAGTTGCAGAAGCTTCTAATGAAGCTTCTAACCTTAGTTCCACGGAGAATATGAACTTTCAAAATGACAGCTACAACAAGGGGAGAAACGGAAGAAACGGCAGAAAGGGGCGAAACCGTTATAAATGAAGGTTTGAGAACAATTGCATTTAATAGAACTTGTCATAATGCAACTTCATTGGAGTGTGTTAATTTATCGGATTTGTGCTTAAACCATGATATGTTGAATGTTTTACATAAGGGGAGCAAATTTGTTCCGACGATTTTCCCTTCGTTTGCTGATATTTACTTAGAAGTGAAAGCTTTTATTCGTAAGCTCTTATTGAGAGTATACTTTAGAAAATTCATTAATGTGAATGTGAATGCAAATGAAAATGTTCTTAATTCAAATGAAATTCATGATGAAGTATCTAATGAAATTGATTATGATGAAAGCTTAATGAATTTATCTGTATACAATTATGAATATGATGAATTTGACTGTTCTTTTGAAGAAGGTGATGATCGTTTAACTTGTCCTAATACTGATATTAGTTCTAATGTCAATTATCTGACAGGATATGGCAAGTTAATGATGCCAAAATTTAGAAATGTTAGAAGCAAATTTACACCTACCATTTCCATACCAGCTATTTCAGTTTTTCAAAAGGTACTTCTAAAAGAGACAGAGTTAATGTTTAAAGAATTTTGTAGAGAGAAAAAACAATTCAATTTAAGCAAAGAAGAATGGCAGGCCTTAAAAAATCTTAAAAAACTGAAAAACGATTATATATTTAAATGTGCTGATAAAGGGGGTAATTGGGTTATTTTGAATAGACCTGATTATTGTAGGATGGTTAACAAATTGCTCTGCAATAGTGAAGAATACACTAAACTTGATGGGGACCCTTTAAAATCTTACAATGAAGAATTGTTATTTTTTTTGGAAAGGGGAGAACGATTAGGATTTTTCTTGCATACTGATGTTAAGAAAATTTATATTAAAGACCCTCTTACACCAATATTATATGCTCTGCCTAAGATCCATAAAGACCTAATTGAGCCCCCTGGTAGGCCTATAGTATCAGGGATAGGCTCTTTTTTGGAGAATGTTAATGTCTTTTTGGATTTTCAGTTAAAAGTTTATCTCAACAGGGTTAGTGCTCACATCAGTAACACCCAAGATTTGATTAATGAAGTATCCAAAATTTCTTGGAACAGTGACTTCTGTTGGGTGACTATTGATGTTAAGTCTTTATATACAAACATTAACATCAGGTGGGGACTTGAAGCTATTCATAATATGTTAGGTGAAGGTCCTAGGACTAGTTTTTTGATTTCTTTATTGGAATTTTGTTTGACTCACAATTATTTTGTGTTCAATGATGAGTATTTTTTACAAACTAAGGGGACTGCTATGGGAGCTGCTTATGCTCCCACATATGCTGTGATATATATGGACTTCTTTGAAAAAAAGTTTATTTACCCTACAGATTTTTTTAAACACAGAGTTATTTTGTATAAACGTTTCATTGATGATTTAATTTTTATATGTAAAGGGGATGTATTAGAATTTTGTGAATTTTTTGAATCTTTGAATACAAATGAACATAATCTCTCATTTTCGTATGAGATGAATAGAAATCAAATTAATTTTTTGGACCTGACCCTATTTGAAAGAAATAACATCATTGAATTTAGACCCTACAGGAAAAGTACGTCAGTGAATATGTTTTTGCATGCTACCAGCATGCATCCCCCCCATTTGTTGAGAGCTTTGCCTCATGGAGAATTTAAAAGAATACATCAGCATACTAGTATTGAATCTGAGCTGGATTATGAGTTAAATGAGGTATTTCTAAGATTAACTGAAAGAGGGTATGAAAAAAATCAACTATTTAAAAGTATGAACAATGTTATGAATAAGCATAAAACATTCATAAAGTTTGAAATGGATGTTTTAGATCTAACAAAAAAAGACAGAGATGTGGAAGAGATATTTTACGTGACTAGGTACACAGCTTTTTCTGAAAAATTTGTTTCTTTAATTAAAAGATTTTGGTACCTGGTTAGCGAGGATGATTCTATAGGTGAGCTCTTTCCACATCACATAACGTTTTCATACAAAAAGGGAAAGAATTTGAAATAAATATTAAATAATAACCTCTTAATAAAAAGAACCTCTTATACTATTAATGTGGGATCATTCAGATGTGGTTCTTGCAGTTTATGTGATAGAATAATTAATGTCAGGTCTATTAATAATGTTAACCATAACCCCAAGCACTATTTTAATTGTAAATCTATTGGCGTTGTATATACACTTACTTGCAGTTGTAATAACATATGGTATATTGGACAAACCAAAAGAATGGTCAGAGTTAGAATTCTAGAGCATTTAAGGGACATTCGGAATTTAAATATATCTAGTCCAGTTGCTAAACACTTCTTTGAAGCTCATGAGGGGAAATCGGATAGTTTAAAATTCAGCATTTTGGGTAAGCCTTTTTGTTGCAGAGGTGATAATATTTGTGATAGATTATTGGAGCTAGAAACGAGGATGATTTTGAAGTTCAATACTTTAAAACCTTTTGGTCTTAATTTAGAATTAGGTATTTGATGAATTATATATTATATTAGTAAATATTATTGGTAATCAAATTAAGAAAATAGAATAATATGTTTATATTTATATATGAAATTATTAATAAAATAATATAATTGGTATATTTAAAAATGTATATAATTTATATGAATATTTATTCAGAAATTATTGTGAGATCACTTTAAATATGTATACAAGTTTTTCCCTCCTTTTTTGGAATTAATTACATGATTAATTGATTGATTGATTCAATTAATGCATATATAAAAACTGCCATTGTGCTGCATTGAGTTGTGATCCTTTGAAGGCGAATTGCCGAGGTACCAGGTCTTTGAAAAGAAAATAAAGGAGATTATTGCTGGAAAAGTATTGGCTGTTCGGTGTGTTATCTGTTTACTTACTATTGTGCCTTTTCGTATCGTTTGATATAATCAAAATCATTTGTTAAGATGTTGGGATAGTATTATTGGAAAAAGCTCTATGCAACCTTGTTTAGGGGGTAATATTAATAAGCTTATGAAAATGGATGAAATAAATAAAGACAGTGAGAAAATATTTTTTGTCAAAGTTTACAACTTTTTCTAATAAACTTGTATCATTAATTAAAACATTTTGGTATCTGATAAGTGAGGATGAGTCTATAGGCCAATTATTTCCACAATTTATTACTTTTTCTTATAAGAGAGGAAAAAATCTAAAAGAAATATTAAATAACAATTTAATAAATTTGGAGAGACCTATTTCTGTTAAGGTGGGCACTTTTGTTTGTGGTTCTTGTAGTGTATGTGATAAAGTTATTAATGTGAAATCTATAAACAAGGTAAACCATAGTCCTAAACATTATTTTAATCGTAAATCTACCAGTGTTGTATATATATTGGGGTGTTCTTGTATTAACACCTGGTATATAGGACAAACTAAGAGAATGGTGAAAGTAAGAATACTGGAACATTTGAAGGATATTAGGAATTCTAATGAATCCAGTCCAGTTGCAAAACATTTTCTTGATAAACATGGTGGTTGCCCTAACACTTTAAGATTTAGTGTTTTGGGGAAACCTTTTGTTCAAAGGGGAGATAATGTAGTAAATAAATTATTAGAGTTAGAAACTAGAATGATATTAAAATTCAACACTCTAAAACCAAATGGCTTAAACCAGGAACTGGATATTTAAAAACTATTTTCAGCATTATTATATGATATAGTGCATTTATATTATCTATTTACATTGAAATAATTAATTCATGAATAATATATACATTTATATATATATATGTATTATATTTATGTGCTAAAGTGTATTTTATGTTAACATGTTCATTATTAATTTATATGCATAGCTAGTTTTATACGAAACAAATGAATGTTAAAGTTTTTTTCTAAGGTCACTTTAAGCAAAAGTTTCATTCCTTTATTAAATTGGAACTTTAATTGATTAATTAATTAATTGTTTCATATCTAATGGTATAAAGTGTACTGCCATGATGGATTAAAATGTGATCCTTGAAGGCGAACTGCCGAGGTACCAGATCGTTGGAATAATAAAGGAATTACTGGTGAAGTACAGGCTGATTGGTGTGTATTTATATTCTGTTTTTTGAACTTTTGTGTTTGGGCTCATTTCGGCCTGGGTCTCCAGGGCCATTTTCTTCCGCTACTTACACCATGTCAAAGCCCACTCCAGAGCCATGGCCTCTTCTGCAGCCTTTTTTAAGGGGCTAGACACTAACTCTATACTTGAGGCAGCTACTTGGTCCTCAGTGCACACTTTCACCAAACTCTACAAACTGGACCACATTGCCAGAGCAAGATTTGCCAGGGCTACCCTTCATGGATTCCTGGAAACATCATCTAGGCCACCTCCCAATCAGTGAGCTTTGGCACTCACCCGTATGTAGAAAACTGCAACATTGGAATAGAAGGACATAGGAAAGTTGCATAAAATCTTATAGCCCATAGTTGTCCTTCTCTTCCATGTTGCAGTATTCCTTCCCTCCCACCTTACCCTCTTGTCAGACTGCACTTGCTCTCTTGGGTGACACTAGACAAACTATGCCCTTATAGGACTGGCTCCAACTGGGGCTTTCATATGTTCTGAGGGCTGGTGTGTGCAGGCATCACTTTTGTGGCCCACATACCTGCTGATACGTCAGATGTCTGACGCACCTAGAGGGACTGAAAATCTTTGGAAACCTGCAGAACGAACTGGAGAGGAAGAAGGGTAAACCCCATATGTAAAATACTGCAACATTGAAGAGAAGAACTTCTATGGTTATGGTAAGATTTTACGCAACTTTTCTTTCTTCATGATAACAGTGAAACATACTTCACTGAAATCTATTTTAACCAATCTTATGCTGACTATTGCACTCAATTAAAACTGCCTTATCTGAAACAGTAAAGACAACTGAAATTTGCATAGAAAAGTGGTTAAAGAAAACAGTTGTTAAAACAGTTTCCAGTGGTGGTAAACCCTGTACATTCCCACATTTACCCAACTTAATTACAGCAGAAGCAAGGTTCCTCTTCCCCATATAAGTGTGAGCTTGGAGTTATGATTACATTTCGAGTGTAGAGTGCCAGGAGATTTGCACCCTTGCAAGAAACGTAAGCATTTTTTATGCCTTTTCATTTGTGTCCACTGGCAATACTGCAGCATTTTCTTTGATTTCAGCAGTAGTTCATTGGATGGTACATTTGCTCTATTGTACTTTCATTGGTATGGAATTGTCAAGTCAATTTTTAATGGCTTGTGTTTGGTTATAATCAAGTAGACTCCACATAAGTTTGTTATGATGGCTAAACTCTGTGTAATGTACAGGAAGAGATTAAAATATTTATAGTACTTTAAAAGTAATTTATTGTGCTAACAGTAAAGATAAAATTATAGGACCACAGTAAGCAAAAAATTGAAACTCTTTATATTTTATTATCTCTTGATGTTCTTCACAGGACAAACACCATTGTCCTTCTTAATCACTTTTGCAGTATTATTTACAATAGGAATATTCTGCCAAGGATTGCTACACACCCAGCCAAAAGCTTTGGCTCTTCAGTGCACCCTACATCATACATATGCCCCATATCCAAGGCATAAGGTACATAGGTGACATGCAAGCGCAAAACCCTCAGAATCTCTTTGCTGCCAGTCTGAAAGCGGTGTTTTGAATTCAGTGTGAATGTTGTAAATCTTGTACAGTTCACTGAGCCTAGAGGAAGGGAAGTACCCTGTTGGGCTCTTCCTTTTTCTCCTAGCTTGTTTTATTATAGGTACATATTCATATTCAGAAAGGGGAAAGGTGAGTCAGGAAGGCAGATTCCCCATAAGGACAGACTCGATAAATAATTTTTTTTTGTTTAAGTGTGGAACACGACCATAAGCAGTGCTGTATTTGCCAGCCCTTTGTTCTTAAGACCCTGAGTAGCAGTCTTTCTTCCTCCTCCCAATACTTAGACAATCAGTGAATTAAACTCCGTGCTCAAGGAACCGTGGCTTTGGAATCCTCCTGCCCAGATGTCCAGGCATTTTTGAAAAAGAAATAAAAGTTAAGACCGGAGGCTTCTGCTGTCCATCCCCTGCCAGATGTGTTTGTGATGAAAGAGAAAGAGACCAAATAACGTCCGGTTCCAGTACTTGCCCCCCTCTGTCATGACCCCATTGGAGATAGACACAGTTTATGCAATTTACATGTATACTGAGGACAAGAAGGGGGAAACATGGCTTTTAACTTCTGTAGAAACTAGGGGAATTCCATAGATTATAGTGTGGGAAGAAGTACCAGGTTCCCTGATGGAGAGTAAAGCAAGGTTCAGAACTTCAAAAGTTTGTTAGATAGACATCCCTGTCAAAAAGAAAAAAAAAAGCATGTTGCTCCTGTTGCTGTGGTACCCCAAAATGAGTGGCAAGATCTCACCCATGATCTTTTTAAAGCCCTTATGGTTTCGAAGCCTCCACAAGGTTTGTCAATTTATTCTTCTGCTTGGCTTCTTTCTACTTTCAGTCCATCTAAAAGGACTAGGGACATTTCATCTGTTGATGAGGATTTGAATTCTGGGGAGGAGTCATTTGCTTATTCTTCCCAGATTCATTCACCTCTTGCTTTGAGCTCTGAGGAGGAGGATACAATTTCCCTTGATGCAAGAACTTTCCTTTGCGACACTTTACTTAAAATGATGGAATAGATGGTTGAGGTTCAAAAGAGATGCTATGATCTCTTACAGATGGATTCTGTAGACCACGTGCAGTCATCCTGTTGTGGAAATTCTATTCGATACTTTTACATCTGCTTCTCAAGCCCTTGAGTCTAAGCCTCCTGCTTCTAAAAAGCCATTCAGGTTCTCAGAGATCCCTGAGGCTCATGTTTTACTAAGAATCCCTCATCAGACAAGTCCACTTAGCTGATTCTATCTTCCAAACTTGTACCATCTGACAGGGATAGCAGGACCATGGAGAGGTATGACAAGAAGGTGTATACCTCTGCTACCTTGGCTTTTAGGGCCATCAGTTATCCGACACCTATGACCAGGTATGTACTTTATTTTTGCCAGAATGGGAGGGGGGGTGTTTTACTGGACATACTTGGATCTGATGCATCTAAGCAACCTGGCAACCTTTTAAAGGGTAAAAGAGAATCTAAGAGAATTTTATTTCTGAAAAACCCAGTCATGATTGTAAGGGATAAAAGTCTTCCTTTCAGGACAAGCCACCTACTATTAGACAATCCTCCTAATTCCCTCAGTCATATTACTCTTTCTCAAAGGTTAATTTGGCCTTTCCTGTTTGTCAAAAGATCACAACACAAAATGGGTTTGATCAATAATCACAGTGGCTACTACCTGTTGTGGAAGTCCCTTCCTCCCTTTTCGGTGTTCTTCAACTTTCTCCTTGTTAGTTGCCTTGCAGGACCTATTGGATCAAGGTACTGTTCGGCAAGTGCTTTCTTGTCAGAGGGGCAGGGGTTTCTACTCCATGTTTTTGGTTCCCAGGAAGTAAGGCTGTTGGACGCCCATTCTAGACCTGCCCTATCTCAACACTATTCTAAAAGTTCTCTGTTTCCGCTTGGCCGCGTTACAAAACAAATTAAAACCCGAAGCAAATTGAACCCACCCATGTGGGGAGTTGTGCCCCCCCACACCCCCGTAACTAAATATACCAACTCCAAGATCACACTACAGCGGGGGTAAAGAGCAAAGTTCAACATGGTGGTCAAGTGGTTACTTACCT
Organism: Protopterus annectens; assembly: GCF_019279795.1. Taxonomy (NCBI): domain Eukaryota; kingdom Metazoa; phylum Chordata; order Ceratodontiformes; family Protopteridae; genus Protopterus; species Protopterus annectens. The sequence continues at coordinate 710,281,906 of NC_056741.1, forward strand.
GGAGTTTTCAATCAGTGTTCCAAGAGGTCAGTGAAATGCAGTTGTCGGTGAAGTCGTGTCTGCATTATGAAAGTCAGTTATGCGACATTTTGCTCTTCTAAAGTAGACCCAAAAAATACAGTATTCTCTTTGCACAAGTCTAGAAATGTAGCCATATTAAAGTAGGCTTCACAGTTTGCATTCAGTTTCACTGAATGCACTTTTAATCAGTGAAAATAACATTCAAACCGTAATACTCATAAGAACAGAATGTACTGTACATTTGAGCACAAACACATTTTGTTTGCATGGTACAAGGCTTGGAAACCAAGGCTAAAGAGGCATGTAGACATTTGCAGGGTTTTGGTACTATTAGGAAATACTTTGGATACAGTTACTGAAGTTGGTTCATTTGGACTGACATGCAGAAAGTCTTTGCAATACAGACACTTTAGTATGAGTGCAAATGTTAGGTCAGATATCTAGCATTCCAAAACATTTATGATATTATTCAGGAGGAAAGGAATATCAGCACTGTTATGCAGCACTCAGAATATTACAGAATTTCTGCAGACTGTTGGAATTTATCAGCACTGTTATTGGAGACAGTATTCGGATGTTAACGTTTACCTTCACTGTACATGATAAAGCATTCTTAACTGAACTACATTGTTTGCAGACTTTATTCTTATATATTCAAGAAGACTTGGCACACAAAGGAGACCTTCACTGTACATGATAAAGCATTCTTAACTGAACTACATTGTTTGCAGACTTTATTCTTATATATTCAAGAAGACTTGGCACACAAAGGAGAGACTGGTACCTGTTCAACTCAGTTCTTGGTAATCATTAAATAAAAACATTCATTCCAATATTCTACAGTCATATCAGTTCTTTTATAAGAGGCCTCCAAGAAAACCCATTCCTCCTCCTTGGGGCCTAAACTTTGAACTTGAAATGTTAACTTGGCTACCTTTTGAACCAGCAGCAGCAGCTTCCACTTTAACATTGTGTACCTGAAAAACTGTGTTGTTGATTGCTCTGACTTCTGCCAAAAGCATCTCTGAACTTCAGGCCCTTTTTGGCAGTTCCTCCATTTCTAGTTTTCTACAAAGACCGTCTCTTTGAACCTATCCTACTGTTATGCCTAAAGTGGTCAGTGAGGTGTCTTTGAATCAACAAATCCATTTTCCTTCCTTCTTTCCATCTTCTGAAAATAGCAGATAGGGGAGTCTCCATTCTTTGGATTTGCATTGACAGCTCAGATATTATTTAGGTAAGACTAAAAATATTTAAAAAAGTTGAGCAACTTTTTTGTTTCTTTTCATGATAAAGAAATTGGGTTTAGCCGCTTTTAAACAAACCATTTCTTAGATTTGTAAAGCCATTTTCTTTTGTTATTTTCATGACGGAAAGCTTCCTTCTGTTCATACTCATTCTACTAGGGGTGTTGCCTCTTCTGAAGCTTTTTTATGGGTGTTGATGCTGTCTCCAGTTTGGAAGCTGCTACTTGGCCTTCTAATTTTACTAAGCACTATATATTGGATATGATTTCAAAAGCCAAAGCATGTTTCGCTAGGTCCATCCTCCAACTACTCTAAATTTTCTGAGTATTTGTAATAAAATCCCTGAATTACATGGCCTGGCTGTCCCAAAATAAAACTGATATACTGGCTCCTGCAGAAACCCGGTTAAAACCCTCTATTCTGGACTCCGAGCTTCTCCCACCAAATTATAACATTCTTAGAGCAGATAGACTACATAAAAAAAGGGGGTGGTGTAGCCATCATTTACCACAATACCATCAACATATCTCAATTCAAAGACAACATCCCTCAGTTCCAAAATGTTGAAATCCTGATCTCCTTTCTTGAACTCAGCTGTTCTAAAAAGCTCTGTATTATTGTTATTAGCAGGTGGGTTATATAGAACATTACTATTCTACAAGATATTCTATCTTGGATTTCCTACTCTATAAAAAAAATGAAACGATTATCCTGGGGAACACTAACATTAATCGGGTTTCTACCTCCACCAGTCAGTTACCCTCTTGTATAAATCTGTTCCATTTCACCCAACTTATCACTACCACTACCAGATATAACTATATCTCTCTGTTCTGAGTCAGGCAGAATTTTTTCCCTCCCTCCCACCCATTTAAGTTGTCTTGTTAATACCACTGTCTTTCTAGTTGCCCGCCTCTTATGTTAATCTGACCATATATCTCATTTCTCTCTACTTTCACTGGCTTATGTGAGTAATCACAAAACCATCACTTTTGAAATCCCACCCCTTCAATTATTTAAATTTATTGGCCATCCTACAGTATTTCATTGTACCAAAATACAAAAGTAACCACCCCTTTCAGTCCATCTTGCTGTTTTAAAAATAGTAACTCTCCACTAAACCTTAACTTTTTAAACAGGTAAAACTCAAGTTACCTACTTTCATATCTAACTTCTCTAGTGCACACTGCAGAGTGCATTCTTTTCAATCTTACCTTTAAGCATCCCTGTTACTAGCACTTTCTCTAATACCTAAAAAGATCATCTCTACTTGACTCCAAGTAGACTTTTCTCTATCTGTTAAACCTAGCACTTGCTCCTACAGTACTTATTACCTTGATACGGCACTCTTATAGATAGTACCCCAAAAAGGCAAACCCCCCATTTCTCGGTCACCCACATCCCCCGGAATCTCTTTTAAAGTTTTTTTGTCTAGTCCTTCTTGCATGTCGAGGATCAGTTGCTAGTGTCCTCTCCTGCTCAGCTGGTGAACCTGAATATTGAGGCAATGTTACAATTGCCTCATGTACACAGACAACCCTCTCCTCCTCCCACAAAACACAAATACATGCGAGAGATGCAACTATACGGCCAAACTGGAGGCTGAGCTCTCTCAACATAGGACTGGCAAGACCAGTCAGGAGGAGAAGGTTACCACACACACTATAGACCCAGTCTCACATAGTACCATCACAACCTCAAATCATACACATAAACACACAAAGACATACTCAAGGCTCTGATCAAAAATCTACCAAAACAGCAGAGGCCACCAAAGCAGACACCCAAACAACCACCACCTCAGAACACAACACATAGACCTCACAGTCAGAGTGTCAAACAGTCACAGCCCTTAAGGCCAAACACAATGCCAGACACACTAGTCATTGGTGACTCCATAGTCAGACACACTGACGTCCCGCTCACCAGACTGAGTAAGGAGAAGGTCACAGTAAGCTGCCTTGTCGGGCGCTAGAATCCGCCACATAACGCAAGCACTCAGGTCTCTCAACAGCAGGTACAAATACGACTCAGTCATTGTCCACGCTGGTGTAAACGACCTGAGACGTACCTCCTTGGACTACATGAAAAGAGACATTGAGGAGCTCTCTGATTATGTAGCCCAGGCAGGTATGACCCTGACCTTGAGCAGTATCCTACCTTCACCAAGAATGATGCCACAATACAGAGATAAGATGATCAGCTTTAACAATTGGCTTAAACTCTGGTGTCATTCAAAGGGGATCCAATGTCTGTCTGCCTGGGATGACATGCTGGACAAGCCACGCTGCTTCAAGGGACGGCTTGCACCTGTCACCCTGGGATTCCGGATATTGGCAAAGGCTCTTGCCACCCCATAGTGCCTTTTTAGGCAAGGCTCATATTCTAAACCTACCACCCTAGAACACAAAAAGGAAAAAACTAAGGGTAATGCTGCTCAATGCCAGAAGTCTAAATCTCAAAATGCACGCACTCGAGGCCCTTCTCAGTATGGAGAACATCGATGTCTGTGCAGTGACAGAAACCTGGTTCAAGGCTCCTGAGAGCACCCCAGCACTATCAGGTTTTACCTCTTATCATGCTCCGCCCCAAAATCCGGACAATACCAAGAAAGGAGGGGGGGGGTATCCATATTCATCAAAGACACCCACACCTCAAGACTGGTGGCAACGCACGATGCATCGGAGACCATCCAGGTGCAATTAACCATAGGCAAGACTGCTCTGCAAATTGTAGCATGTTACAGGCCACCCTCACAAACTCAGGAACCTCACATGGCCTTCCTGAAAACACTAGAGGGGATAAATGTATCACCAAACACCATCATACTAGGTGACTTCAATTACCCTAATATAGACTGGGAACACTACTCAAGCCCAAACACCCTAGCCCAAAAGTTCCTGGAATTCATAAACTTAAATGCCATGGAACAACTAGTCACCATCCCCACAAGAGGAGAAAACATACTTGATCTCATCATCACGAACATGGGAGCACAATGCAACACCGGAAGTATACCCCTCACTGGTGAGATCAGATCACAAACTAATCTCGCTGGAGGTCCTCATCCCACCCCCACCTGAAATAAAAAAGACCACAGTAAAGAACTTCTCGAAAGCCGACTTCACACTTCTAAAGACTAGTGTGGTCTCCTTTAAGGCCCCTGAGCCGGCCGAACCCAGTACTCAAGCCGCTGAATCACTTACAAATGCCTTCTACCAGCACCTGCAGGACTGCATGGATAAGGCAATCCCAAGCAAAACAAAGACTCTTTGTACCAAAGGCAAGTGTCCAGTCTGGTGGACCCCAGCCATAAACAAACTCTACAACAAAAGGAGGAAGCTACTACAAGATAGAGCAAAATCCTTAAAAGGTAAGACACCCTTGATCACTATAAGTAAAAACTAAGAGCTCTCATAAAATCATCCAAAGCAAATTTTGAGAGAAAAATAGCTAAAGACTCAAAAGACAATCATAAGGCCTTCTTTAGCTATAGTTAGAAACCTGGGAGGAAACTCCCAGATATGCTCAGAACTAGTTCAAAATGATGTGAAGATTACTGATCCTACAGACATTGCCAACATACTGGCTGACAGGTTCAGTGCAAACTTCTCCCCTCCCCAAAAGGAGAGATATCTATACCAAGCGATTGCAGCCCCCAAACATCTCCAACGCCCAAGTGAGAACTGCTCTCTCCAAAGCAAAAACACAGCATCCATGGGACCTGATGGTGTCCCCGGCTGTGTGCTCCACGAACTCAACGAGGAATTAAACCCACAGCTAGGACAGCTGTTTAATCATAGTCTTACCTCTGGATACGCACTCCAGGAGTGGCGCACTGCAACTGTGGTCCCACTTCACAAAGGCGGTGCCTCCACCGACCCTGGAAATTACCGCCCATTAGCTTGACAAGCCTTATCTGCAAAGCCATGGAGAGGATCATAATGGACCTCATAAATAAAGACATAGGGAATTTGCAGACTTTGGATCCATCCCAGTTTGGCTTTGTCAAAGGCAGATCATGCCTTCTAAACTTGGTTGACTTTTTGAAACAGTCACCAAAGCCATTGATGAGGGAAAGGCAGTCCATACAGCCTACCTCGATCTGGCGAAGGCCTTCGATACAATACCCCACTCGGGTATCATTGAAAAACTCATCAGCTTAAATGTTAACCCATACATCACAAGATGGGTTGCAAACTGGCTGAGTGACAGAACCCACAGGGTCAGAGTTGCTGGCGCCATGTCAGACTCAAAGCCTGTCACAAGTGGTGTACCACAGGGCTCAGTCCTGGGCCCACTCTTGTTTGGCATCTACTTTTCCAAGTACAAGCAAACACAGGAGGGTTATGGCTGACAAAGTTTGCAGATGACTGCAAACTGGGCCATAGTAGAAAACACATCTGACACAAATATCCTTCAGAAGGGTCTCACAGAAACGGATAACTGGTGCCAGAGCCATGGCCTAAAGTTAAATGCCAAAAAATGCATAGTCATACCCTTCGGGAAAAACAAGGTTACCCCTAGCTACCAAATAGGTGGCAATCCACTGAGCACAGAAGAAGTTATCAGGGACCTGGGGACCCAGGTTGATAGTAGTCTGTCATTCGACACCCATGTAGCTAAAGTAGTTAGGAAGACCTTCTACATTGCCCACCTTATCATGAATGGATTCTCATCTAGATCAAGGGAGGTCATAGTCTCCCTATACTCATCACACCAATGATTGAGTACAATGCCCCATTCGGAATGTATCTGACCCGACACTTGCAGCAGCTGGAGAGGCCACAAAAGTTCCTCACCAAAAGGATAAAGGGTCTCAAACATCTGTCCTATGCTGCCCGACTGAAAGAACTCCAGCTCTATTCAGTCGCTTACCGCTTGCTCAGAGGTGACCTTTGCCTAACATACAAGGCCATGTCAAACCCAGATTTGATGAATATGCTTCACCTCAAAAAATCTAGATCCGTCAGAGCCACAAGGGCGGGAGACTTAAACCTCGACACGGCTATTAATAGGACGTGCTGGAGGGATAGATTCATCACCCAAAGACTCCCTATGCTGTGGAATAAAATCCCGGTATATGTGAGGCAGAGCACCTCGCTGGCCTTGTTCAAGAGAAATCTTGACCAATGGATGGGAGATCGCAGATATACCCCAGGGATTACCTCAGTGTCACTGCTCAACAGAGGCACAGCAAAATAATGGGTATAGTTCCCCATACTAAAGGGGTGGCGTAAGCCACAAAACTATGGGCTAGGCTTGTAAATGCCCTCGGGCAGATAGCCTAGTATGAACCTATGAACCTATAGAACTAAAGTAGAATCCGTCTTAGACTGGATTCCCATCTCATATCTTTCCAAGTACATCACTTCTGGAACTATGTCCAACTCCATTAGCGACCATCTTCCAGCCTACACAGTCCTCAACTCCATTAGCGACCATCCCCCAACCTACACAGTCCTGTCCTGCTCATTCATTCCAAAGCATCATAATATCAAACCAGTACAAAATCTTTCAAAATTTAATCCCAATACATTTAACAACATTCTGAAGACCATTAACTGGAGTATCCTTAAAACCCTCCCTCTAGATGATGCTCTGCTCTGCTTTAATAGTTCTTTACATATTAGAAAGCCTAGCCCCAACCAGAATGAAAAGAACCAAAGCCAATCATGCTCCTTGGCTTACAAAAGTTACTAAAGAAATCATGAACAATAGGGGCAAACAATGGAAACTTTGGCTTAAGTTTAACAATATTTCTGACCTTTGACATTACAAGCAGCTTCATAACCAAGCTAAAAACATTTATTTCTAAAGATAAACAACAATACTTCCAGAGCCAACAAATACATAGAAAAAAACAACCCCAACACTTTCTGGTCCTCTGTCAATAATCTCTTGAATCCAGACCTAATCCCTGCCCATACCCCGACATACCCTCTGAACAAATAGCAAGCGTCTTTAACTCTTACTTCATTGACACCATTGCCAATATTATAGCAACTTTTTCTCTACCTGTCCCTAATAATATCTCTACTCTCCCTCCTCCAACACAACATACTGTTCCTCAGAAGCGTACTAACAGTCCTTATTTGTCATTCCACCCCACTCCAACTATTAATACTCCCCCTCGTAACTGCATCCAACTGACTTCTCAGCCCAGTTTAATGTCTCCCATCCCTACTTCTTACATCAAAAACTTTCTTCAGAAATTAAAGCCCTGCTGTAACTCCACTGACAAAATTTCAGCCAAGTTTCTAAAAATTGCAGCTGACTCCGTTGCCTACCCTGTCAGCATTCGAATAAGCAGATCTATCCTAGAATCTCATGTCCCTTGTCTCTGGAAAAAAGCTTTAATCCTACCATTGCACCAAGGATGCTCCTCAACGGACATTTCAGATTTCTGTCCCATTCTCGAAAATTCTAGAAAAATGTGACCAAAAACTGTTAGATTTCCTTCTGAAGAATAACATTCTTTCCCCCATTCAGCATGACTTCTGTCCAGGACATAGCATATCTACTGCACCAATATCCTTCTTAGATATAGTCAACAAAGCCTGTGACACTGGAAATGTAGTATCAGACTTTTTCTTCGACTTACCAAAATCTTTCGATACCATCTCTCACCCTGTCCTCCTTTCCCAGCTCTCCACTGTAGGCCTCTCTTCATAATCACTTACATGGTTTAAAAGCTACCTTGCTAACAGAGAGCATGCTGTTAAATGACAGAACTCCATTTCCCCCTACATTCACAACTGTACAGGAGTACCCCAAAGCTCAATATTAGGCCTACTTCTGTTTAACATTTTCATCAAAAATTTCCACCACGCTATCCAGCAGGGTTCCCTAATCCAGTATGCAGATGACTCCACTATAATCTGCTCAGCTCTCAACTCAGGTATATTAAAACAATTCACCCAAGTTGCATTTTCTCCTGTGGAAACTTGGCTCCACAATTAACCATCTTTCTTTACTTCCCAAAAAGACCAAACTTATTATCTTTACTCCCAAGAGAAATTCTCCTGTTAATAAAGCCAACTTTGAAATACTCTCCCTTAACTCCACCAAAGTTGAGTTAGTGACCTCTACTAAAGTTTTAGCTGTTATAATTGATGTCAACTTTAAATTCGATCTTCACATACAAATAGTAGCAAGGCCAACAAAAAACTTGGTCTTCTCTATAGACATAAGTTCCTCTTTATCCCTGCCAAACAAACCTTAGCCCCATCTTATCTTTTACCCTCTCTAACTTATGGTGCTCCTTTACTAACTAATCTACAGTCTTCTCTGAAAACAAAATTAGAAACATGCTATAACAAGATCACTAAATTCACCACTAATAACCACCACTTTACCCACCAATGTACTGCCGTAAAATAACTTCAGTGGCTAGAATTCCCCAACCACATACTCCTTCAGCTCACAACTACTCACAAATTGATATGTAAACCTCAAGTCTGCCCTGCACTCGGATTTTTATTCACCCCCTATAATCCTATCTGGCCTCTTCATTCTGAACACCAATATCTTGTACAAATTCATAAACCCAAGCTACTTGCAGGTCAACTATTCTACTCATGGAACATTGCTAAACTGTGGCATAATCTACTTCCATCTATCCGCTTGTAACAGTGTCCTTCCAACTTTAAAGCTGCACTACACAACCATCTTCTCACCAAGTGGACATGTATCTGTTCCATTACTCACTCAGCCATTACTTAATCTTCCAATTTTAACCCCAAAACATTACCCCTAGCTTTTGCTAATAAATCTATCCTTTCCTTCTGACAAACGTTTATTTTTCTCTACACCTCCTCTTGCCTCCTCTTAATTCCATTACACCTTATTCCTCCCTCCCTCATTTCTTCTTCCTTTCCCTTCCCTTTTTCATCTGCCTTCCTGTCCACTCCTCTTTCATCCACCTCTCTCTCTCTCTTCCTTTTCATTCCTTGGCAAGAAACAGCTGGAAACCAGCAAAAAAAGTCCAGGCAGTAGATCCAAGCACAGCTCTCAATATTTATTGTACACAAAGACACAAGTTGTTAAGCGCTTTCATCCAAAATATGGACTTCCTCAGAACAACTTCACATAGTTTTCTCACACATTAAATACAAAGATTTCCCGCCTAAAAAACCTTGTTAATCAATGATTTCATTCAATAATTCAATTAAATAGTTTAAAATGCTTTTAAAAAGTTTTTTACTATATACAACACAGTTTGCCTAGAAATAAGTTAGCAATTTAAAAAAAGCTATGGATGTGTATTATAACCTTCTTGATATCTTATAAAAAACACAATCTTATCCTATACATGATGAAATAACATTAATTAATATAAATTCTTACTCCCTTTATATTCTGGCTAAATAATCATGTAATAGATTTTATTTTCATAGATATGTTGTTATATAATACTTTTACTGCTTAATAAAAAAACATAAGCCATGCTCATTTTCTTATTATTAAACATAATATTTCTTTGAAACCAACTGTTGTTTAAAAATAACTTGGGAATATAGAATATATGCATGTGTCACAAAGCATAAAATATATCGTATATTAATATGCATTTTGTAAATGTGTGTAATAATATGATTTATAAAATTTCCTTTTTACCCTTTGTATTACTATAATAATAGCTTAAACTCTCACCAAGGGTTTAGTGGGGACCACTTCATTAAGCCCTGGTGGTACGGCTGCATTCAATCTAATCTGCCATCTCACCTCTTTATCCCCACTATTGCCTTGATATTACCCCCTCTGGGGTTGGGTCTCACTACTTCTAATATAGCAAACTTAAACCCTGTGCAACCTTGATTATTAATTAAATGTCTTGATAGTGCATTGTTTGTATCTGATTTTCTGATACAATATAAGTGATCATAAATTCTATTTTTCAAATGTCTATCAGTTTTACCTACATAATAATTCATACAAGTGTTGCACAGGGCTAAATATATGAGATGCTGACTCTGACAATTACCATGACAAAACCTAACTTTGCTTTTAATATTGTTCCGAAGAGTAACAGTCACCTCTTCAAAGATATAGCTGCAATAGTTGCAATTGCCACATCTTTTAGTACCAGTCTTACTTTGATTGTTGCTCTTGTTGGAACTATATTTTAACTCTATTATTCTCTTTATGTTATTTCCTGTTTTATACACATAATACGGTTTAGCTGGTATTTTATCCTTTATGCAACTATCACTTGATAAAATGTTCCAATTAGAATTTATGATGCCTTTTATTTTATTACTTTGTGCACCATATTTCAAAATACATGCTTTATTATATATATCATTCGTATTTCCCATTCTCATGCTATTATTATTCTTCCTGGATACCTCTTTATTATTTTCTAGACCTGTACCCAACAGGGGGGGGATATTTCTGGCCCCATTCTTTTGCTACATAAGCTGTTATATCTGTGATCATATCAATAGGATATCCCTTCTCCTTAAAGGCTTCACTGATGAAATCCAATTCACTTAACATTCCTTCCCTTGTTGTCGTCATCCTCGCTGCTCTTATACACTGTCCTTTTATTATTCCCCGTTTAGTACTGTAGGAATGGGCACTATCAAAATGGAGATATCCATTACTGTATGTGTCCTTCCTATGTATTCTGGACTGGAAAGATTTACCATCGTTATAAATATAGACATCCAAGTAGTTGATCCCCTCTGTGTCCACTTGATGTGTAAACCTTAAATACTCTGTGGTATGGTTTATGTAACTGATAAAGTTAGTCAATTCATCAATATTGCCCTTCCAAAGGATGAATATATCATCCAAATAACGGTCGTATGTTGTGATATACTGCTTCCAATTAGAGTTAAGCACAAATTCCTCCTCCCAGTCTAACAGTACTAAATTTGCATACATGGGGGCACAAGAGGCCCCCATGGCTACTCCTGTTGTTTGTCTGTAATATTCACCTTCGTAACAGATGTAGTTGAAATCTAGTACCAAGTCCATAAAAGCTGTAAGTAGAGAAACATCATCCTTGGGTAGTCCACTGTATTTGTGTACAATATTAATGAATTTATCTAATCCATCATTTTTAGGGATGCATGAAAATAAATCTTGTATGTCTATGGTGACAAACAACAATTCTGGATGCCACAGTTCTTGTTTGAACAATCCCAAAAATTCCCAAGAGTCTTTAATGATGTGTCCTATGGATCTATACATGTGTTTCAATTTGAAATCAATATATTTCCCAAAAGGGAAAGCCTTACTATCACTTCCCGATATTATGGGTCTAAATGGGGGGTCCAATAGATTTTTATGGATCTTGGGGATTCCTTTAATGGTTGCCAAAATAGGGAAATCTACCTTTAAATATTTATATAGGTCCTCATCAATTCTATTGTCAAGCAAAAATTCTTCCAAATAAGAATCTATTCTCCTATATGCAATATTGACTTGGTTGAGTGAGGACTCTTCATAATAGGCTGTATTATTAAGTATTTCAAATATTTTAACATTATATTTTTCCTGATCATATAGTACTATACCACCCCCCTTATCTGCTGACATTATCCTTATGTTTTTGTCACTTAGTCTATCTAAGACTAAAGCTGCCTGCTTGCTGGCTGCTCTGTCTTTGCTATTGTACTTGTTTTTGTTGTACAAGTTATATATTTCATTATTGACTACGTTCTCAAAAGAAACCAATGTTTTAGCTAAGGGGGGTGTAAATGTACTTTTCTTTTTTAATTCTCCTCTGTATCTCGATTGAGTGGTATCATTTTGAAAAAATATCCCTAGATTTAACTTTCTAAGAAACAGTTTAATCTCAACCAACGTGTCCATGAGATCCATTGACTTTCTGGGATATATTTCATTCCTTTGGTCAAAACATGTAACAACTCTGGTTGAATATAATGGGCCGTATAATTATATATTTTTACATCACATATCGCTTGTTGTATATTCAAGGTCAATGAATCACCTAACTGTCCTTGTATAAAGGTTATAGCTGTATTCCCTTCATGACTTGTCTGTCCATCCTTGATCTGTCCTATTATTTCCTGTGTCTGTTCCATCCTGGTTGTCCCTTCCCTTGATGTTTCACTATGGGCCAGTTGTCTAAATCCTCCCCCTCCCATAAAAAATCTTCATCATGTATATTGGGCTGGGAATTTAAATGCTGTCTTCCTTTATTTGTTTCTTTCTTATATGGTTTATCCTGCCTAGTGTTCCATCTGTAAGCTATTCCTCGTTCATACTGTATTAGGTCTCTCTGTAGCTTCTTACTTTTACGATCAAACACTTTCTTGCAATTTTTGTCAGCATATTCATATTGTTTATTATACAAGGTCTCCCATTGGGGAAATACCATGTCTTTTTTAATATTGTTGCTCATGTCTTCAGCTTCACATACTAGTCTGCTCAATTTAGTATCATTGTTAGTTTTAATAAATCGCATGAACTTTTTTCCAAATTCATCAAACATTTCATTGCAAACCTTGGTATTCTCCTCATTCATTACTACACCAGTAGGTTCCTTAAAGAACCGTAACCCCATAGGTACTATATTGCTATCAATGCATTTGCGCAAATACATGTTATCTACTTGTAGAGCTTTAATTTTATTGAGTTTATCACCAAAACTGTATATCATTTGCTTAAGTGATAAAAATTTGTCATCCGCTTCTCTGCGTGTAGTCGCCATATAATTTTTACCATTGAATTCAAAAGGCATATATAAAATTCTGTCTGTGTTAAGATTGTCATTGTTTCCCCTAGGGGAAGATTGGTAAACAGTACCTTTCTGCTTATTGCTAACATTAGCTTTCATTTTCTCCGACGTAGTATATGTCCGTAGTGGCGGTAGTCGTTTTGGCTTTGCCCCCGATATCAAATAAACATCCTCTTCCTGATTACCAGTTGTTAGAGAGAAGTTTAAACCATTCTCCGGTTTGTCCAGTCGTTGAATTTCTCCCTTCCTCGGCGTGCAGCTCAACGAAAGTGGTAAGGAGAGCCTCCTCTGCCCATTCGGGATTTCATCGTCGCTGCCATTGCCCATAGAGGAACGTGATGACGTATTAACGTTGTTAACGTTCAGTTTTGTCTTTGGGTTTAAAGAGGTAGTAGGCGGTGTTAACAGTTCAATCAGGCGTGTGAGTTCGCCTTTGACTATAGCCAACTCTGAGTGGATTTTATCCACCTCTTCTCTTGTAATAGAATTTCCATACCCTGAAAGCTCGTGCATAGAATCCATGACAAACGACTATAAGCAAATAAATCTTGGATTTCAACAATATTTGGCAAGAAACAGCTGGAAACCAGCAAAAAAAGTCCAGGCAGTAGATCCAAGCACAGCTCTCAATATTTATTGTACACAAAGACACAAGTTGTTAAGCGCTTTCATCCAAAATATGGACTTCCTCAGAACAACTTCACATAGTTTTCTCACACATTAAATACAAAGATTTCCCGCCTAAAAAACCTTGTTAATCAATGATTTCATTCAATAATTATTAAATAGTTTAAAATGCTTTTAAAAAGTTTTTTACTATATACAACACAGTTTGCCTAGAAATAAGTTAGCAATTTAAAAAAAGCTATGGATGTGTATTATAACCTTCTTGATATCTTATAAAAAACACAATCTTATCCTATACATGATGAAATAACATTAATTAATATAAATTCTTACTCCCTTTATATTCTGGCTAAATAATCATGTAATAGATTTTATTTTCATAGATATGTTATATAATACTTTTACTGCTTAATAAAAAACCATAAGCCATGCTCATTTTCTTATTATTAAACATAATATTTCTTTGAAACCAACTGTTCTTTAAAAATAACATGGGAATATAGAATATATGCATGTGTCACAAAGCATAAAATATATCATATATTAATATGCATTTTGTAAATGTGTGTAATAATATGATTTATAAAATTTCCTTTTTACCCTTTGTATTACTATAATAATAGCTTAAACTCTCACCAAGGGTTTAGTGGGGACCACTTCATTAAGCCCTGGTGGTACGGCTGCATTCAATCTAATCTGCCATCTCACCTCTTTATTCCCCACTATTGCCTTGATATTACCCCCTGTGGGGTTGGGTCTCACTACTTCTAATATAGCAAACTTAAACCCTGTGCAACCTTGATTATTAATTAAATGTATTGATAGTGCATTGTTTGTATCTGATTTTCTGATACAATATAAGTGATCATAAATTCTATTTTTCAAATGTCTATCAGTTTTACCTACATAATAATTCATACAAGTGTTGCACAGGGCTAAATATATGAGATGCTGACTCTGAATATTACCATGACAAAACCTAACTTTGCTTTTAATATTGTTCCGAAGAATAACAGTCACCTCTTCAAAGATATAGCTGCAATAGTTGCAATTGACACATCTTTTAGTACCAGTCTTACTTTGATTGTTGCTCTTGTTGGAACTATATTTTAACTCTATTATTCTCTTTATGTTATTTCCTGTTTTATACACATAATACGGTTTAGCTGGTATTTTATCCTTTATGCAACTATCACTTGATAAAATGTTCCAATTAGAATTTATGATGCCTTTTATTTTATTACTTTGTGCACCATATTTCAAAATACATGCTTTATTATATATATCATTCGTATTTCCCATTCTCATGCTATTATTATTCTTCCTGGATACCTCTTTATTATTTTCTAGACCTGTACCCAACAGGGGGGGATATTTCTGGCCCCATTCTTTTGCTACATAAGCTGTTATATCTGTGATCATATCAATAGGATATCCCTTCTCCTTAAAGGCTTCACTGATGAAATCCAATTCACTTAACATTCCTTCCCTTGTTGTCGTCATCCTCGCTGCTCTTATACACTGTCCTTTTATTATTCCCCGTTTAGTACTGTAGGAATGGGCACTATCAAAATGGAGATATCCATTACTGTATGTGTCCTTCCTATGTATTCTGGACTGGAAAGATTTACCATTGTTATAAATATAGACATCCAAGTAGTTGATCCCCTCTGTGTCCACTTGATGTGTAAACCGTAAATACTCTGTGGTATGGTTTATGTAACTGATAAAGTTAGTCAATTCATCAATATTGCCCTTCCAAAGGATGAATGTATCATCCAAATAACGGACGTATGTTGTGATATACTGCTTCCAATTAGAGTTAAGCACAAATTCCTCCTCCCAGTCTAACAGTACTAAATTTGCATACAAGGGGGCACAAGAGGCCCCCATGGCTACTCCTGTTGTTTGTCTGCAATATTCACCTTCGTAATAGATGTAGTTGAAATCTAGTACCAAGTCCATAAAAGCTGTAAGTAGAGAAACATCATCCTTGGGTAGTCCACTGTATTTGTGTACACTATTAATGAATTTATCTAATCCCAAGAGTCTTTAATGTGTCCTATGGATCTATACATGTGTTTCAATTTGAAATCAATATATTTCCCAAAAGGGAAAACCTTACTATCACTTCCCGATATTATGGGTCTAAATGGGGGGTCCAATAGATTTTTATGGATCTTGGGGATTCCTTTAATGGTTGCCAAAATAGGGAAATCTACCTTTAAATATTTATATAGGTCCTCATCAATTCTATTGTCAAGCAAAAATTCTTCCAAATAAGAATCTATTCTCCTATATGCAATATTGACTTGGTTGAGTGAGGACTCTTCATAATAGGCTGTATTATTAAGTATTTCAAATATTTTAACATTATATTTTTCCTGATCATATAGTACTATACCACCCCCCCCCCTTATCTGCTGACATTATCCTTATGTTTTTGTCACTTAGTCTATCTAAGACTAAAGCTGCCTACTTGCTGGCTGCTCTGTCTTTGCTATTGTACTTGTTTTTGTTGTACAAATTATGTATTTCATTATTGACTACGTTCTCAAAAGAAACCAATGTTTTAGCTAAGGGGGGTGTAAATGTACTTTTCTTTTTTAATTCTCCTCTGTATCTAGATTGAGTGGTATCATTTTGAAAAAATATCCCTAGATTTAACTTTCTAAGAAACAGTTTAATCTCAACCAACGTGTCCGTGAGATCCATTGACTTTTCTGGGATATATTTCATTCCTTTGGTCAAAACATGTAACAACTCTGGTTGAATATAATGGGCCGTATAATTATATATTTTTACATCACATATCGCTTGTTGTATATTCAAGGTCAATGAATCACCTAACTGTCCTTGTATAAAGGTTATAGCTGTATTCCCTTCATGACTCGTCTGTCCATCCTTGATCTGTCCTATTATTTCCTGTGTCTGTTCCATCCTGGTTGTCTCTTCCCTTGACAGAACTCCATTTCCCCCTACATTCACAACTGTACAGGAGTACCCCAAAACTCAATATTAGGCCTACTTCTGTTTAACATTTTCATCAAAAATTTCCACCACGCTGTCCAGCAGGGTTCCCTAATCCAGTATGCAGATGACTCCACTATAATCTGCTCAGCTCTCAACTCAGGTATATTAAAACAATTCACCCAAGTTGCATTTTCTCCTGTGGAAACTTGGCTCCACAATTAACCATCTTTCTTTACTTCCCAAAAAGACCAAACTTATTATCTTTACTCCCAAGAGAAATTCTCCTGTTAATAAAGCCAACTTTGAAATACTCTCCCTTAACTCCACCAAAGTTGAGTTAGTGACCTCTACTAAAGTTTTAGCTGTTATAATTGATGTCAACTTTAAATTCGATCTTCACATACAAATAGTAGCAAGGCCAACAAAAAACTTGGTCTTCTCTATAGACATAAGTTCCTCTTTCTCCCTGCCAAACAAACCTTAGCCCCATCTTATCTTTTACCCTCTCTAACTTATGGTGCTCCTTTACTAACTAATCTACAGTCTTCTCTGAAAACAAAATTAGAAACATGCTATAACAAGATCACTAAATTCACCACTAATAACCACCACTTTACCCACCAATGTACTGCCGTAAAATAACTTCAGTGGCTAGAATTCCCCAACCACATACTCCTTCAGCTCACAACTACTCACAAATTGATATGTAAACCTCAAGTCTGCCCTGCACTCTGCTCTTTATTCACCCCCTGTAATCCTATCTGGCCTCTTCATTCTGAACACCAATATCTTGCACAAATTCATAAACCCAAGCTACTTGCAGGTCAACTATTCTACTCATGGAACATTGCTAAACTGTGGCATAATCTACTTCCATCTATCCGCTTGTAACAGTGTCCTTCCAACTTTAAAGCTGCACTACACAACCATCTTCTCACCAAGTGGACATGTATCTGTTCCATTACTCACTCAGCCATTACTTAATCTTCCAATTTTAACCCCAAAACTTTACCCCTAGCTTTTGCTAATAAATCTATCCTTTCCTTCTGACAAACGTTTATTTTTCTCTACACCTCCTCTTGCCTCCTCTTAATTCCATTACACCTTATTCCTCCCTCCCTCCTTTCTTCTTCCTTTCCCTTCTTCATCTGCCTTCCTGTCCACTCGTCTTTCATCCACCTCTCTCTCTCTTCCTTTTCATTCCTTCCCCTATTACTCTTTAAAGTAACTGCTGCTTACCTTTTAACCAAGCTGTATTTACATTTAGATATTCATCTTAGTTGTCCTTCTTAAGGCCTTACCATACTACGCTTTTCTTCTTGCATACATCAAACAAATCTTGATATAATTGTTTTGCTTTGCACTATGTCCTGTTATTGTTGTACCCATGTACTATGAACGTGCTCATTCCCATATGTCAAGAAGTTTGTACCAGGTTTATTTCATTCTATGTAAATTCTGTAAATTCTTTTCAAGAAAATTTTGTTTATTTCATTTTGTGTAAATTCTTTCATGAAAATTTATGTACGCCTTTTTGAACATTTTGAACTTTCGTGTTAATTTCTGTAAATTTTTATTGTACTTGCTCTGTCAATCTGGAGCTAAATCTTTTTTGAACACTTTGAACTTTTACGCTAATTTCTGTAAATCTTTTTGTGTAGTTGCTTTGTCACTAACTGGAGCTTTTCTCCCCAGGCTTCCACTGAAAATGGGCTCATCTTGGCCCACTGGACTTTCCCAGTAAACAAATGCCAGTAAATAAATAATAAATAAATAGTTTTTTTTTTTGGAGAGTTCCTTAGTTTGTCGTTCTTTCTCCCATTCTTTATAGTAACTTTTGTACTCTTCGCTATTGTAAAGAATGTTGCAACAGTGATTAAGGAAGGACATAGTACAGTTATGTAAGAGCTTAGAATAATAGCATTTGTCCTGCTTATCACTTTTACAGTATTCTGTCTCTCCCTCCTTCCCCCTGTTGGGTTTTCTATTTTTCCTCTGGCGGAGAAAACTGCTTTTCTTTTTCTGGCTGTACATGTACCTTCTTTCCTTTCTTCCTCATTTGCTGCTCCTGTTGTTCTGGGGCAATTCATTTGTGAGGGTTTTGCACTCACATGTCAGTTATGTAGGTTATGCGTTGGACGTAATACATACGTCACCTGTATGGTACATGGAAGGGCCAGTGCTTTAGTAGGCTAGCCATATATGCTGCTGTACAGAGTACTACAACAGTGATAAGTAGGACATTTAGTGTTATAAGTTTTACACAACTATACTTTCTTTTTTGTGTTCTAACTCTGTAAGTGAAGTACCAACTGAATAACTGTTTTACAGATAAGTCATCTTTATGTACCTAGAAATGAGATACTTGCACCCTTTCCTTTACTACAAGTGAGTTCTTTTCAATTCCCAAGCAGTGACAGTACTAAGAATTACTGATTTCTTTCAGAATTGTTAAAGAAAATGTTACAGTGTTTATGTTTGTATGCATTTATCTGCTGTGTATACCACTGGATGCATCTAGGTACCTGAATCTGAACTTCAGCAAACTATAAACACTTGCATAGTAGCATTCCTGCTCAGTCTGTCAGCTCTAATGTATGCTTCATCTTTAGTTACTTGAGGGTGGTATATAGCTGTCATTACCTAGGAATCCAGGAAATGACCACTTTCTTTTATAAAATGTAAATGCATGATAGTCATCTGTGGATGCCTCTTTCTTTGGTTTAGCTGTACATGTGTACATATATTCAGGAAATTATACTCACCTCTGTGTCCTGTTGGAGTGTCCACTGTGATAAATCTGTCATAGAATTCGGAGTTTTCCTTGTATGACTAATATACATTGCCAGGGAATGATGCTGTGTTTTGCTCAAAGGAGACCAGTTGGCATCATGGTTAAGATATTTGCCTCCCACACACAAGGTGCAAGATTAGATTCTGACCTCTTACCAAAGTCTGTATTGAGTTTGCATGTTCTTCCTGTGTGTCTGTGGGGTTCTTTCCACCTCTCAAAAATTTGCAGACTGTTTCCATTTCAAAACACCCAAGAATGGAGTTGTGGGCAGCAGTACAGACTCTAGATGATGCCCAATAAGGGGAAGAGTTGTATGTACCAGCCACTTTGGACTTCAGCTGTGGTACACAGTATCCTCAAAATAGGAAAACATGGATCACAGCCTGGCCTAGCCCACCAGTGGTGTAAATTATGGCTCCAGATGATTTGGTTTTGTTTACTAATGTTATCAAAAGGGCATGGGTATTTGTGGGTGGTAAGTAAGTAAGTTGAGAACCTGGCCTACTTTGACCTACGCCAAGGATCCATGCTAATGTTAGGAGGGGTAACTGTGCCCCTATTGACCAGTGTGTTCCTGCCATAAAGCCTGTGTCAGTAAGCTACTGGCCAGATAGTGTACAGTTGCCCAGCTTGGGTTATGTGGCAATAGCTGTGGTGAGTAAAAGCTGGACATAAAACTAATCAACCTGCCAAAGATGAGCTAAGAATTGCTACACTCAGTGTAGGTTCACAGAGACAACGGAGCTTGAAAGTAGGTGACAATGGTATGGAGGAGGCTGGATGTCCTTTGGGACAAGGATGTAAGATGGAAGGGTAGTGCGGTAAAAAGCCACTTGGTTTGAGATCCAGAGTCTACTGTTCATGAGAAGGATAGGCTGTCAGTTGTGTTGTGGGAAATGTCATTAGAATTACTGTGAGACTTGTGGAAGTGAGACTCCATTGTAATGATGGAGCAGTATTCATAATCTTTGACTGCACCACAGTAGGGTTGTGATAGTGAGGAAAAGAACGCATTCAGACAGCAGTTGCAGGTAAAGCAGGACAACATGAATTGGTGTTGATAACGGGTGATGCAACATCAGGGGGTATATTTCCATAAGAAGAAGATACCTGATTAAGGTGAGAGAAAAAATATAAGAAATGGAATTAGGGTCAAACTACAACTTTGAAAACTGAAATAAACAAGCTGGACAAACAGATTAAGCATAGTGTTAGACAAGAGCAAGAAAAATTTGAAGAAAATTTATATAAAGATATTGAGCATAATAGGAAACCTTTTTATAGATACATAAGATGTGGAAGGAGTAAAGATACGCAAATTGATAAACTGTGTGCAGATTCTAAATTTTATTCTCAGACACAACAGATTATAGATATATTTACAAAATCTTATGCAAAACAGTTTGGCTCCACAAAAGGGGTGGTAAGTTGTCCTAGTCACATCCCCAGATACTGGAATCAAATTAGATTATATTGAAAAAGAACTTTGCAAACTGGATTCAAACAAAGCGCAGGGAGGAGACGTAATAAGTAACAATGACCTGAGAACACTTGAGCAAGAACTTACACTGCCATTACATCTGTTATTCACTAGGTGATATAAATATGGGGAGATTCCTCAAGATTGGAGACATGCACTTGTTAAACCTTTCTTTAAGGGAAAGGGGAGTGGGACAAACCCAGAATCATGTAGACCCTTAAATCTACTTTCATGTTGTGGAAAAATAATGGAGAAGGTAATACTGGATAAGTTATTGTCAGAACTGGATAGACTGGGACTTGAAACCATATATCAGCATGCATATGTTGAAAATAGCTCTATTAACACCTGTAACATGATCTATAAAAATATAGCAACAGCTATGAATGAAAAGTTGCGATGTGATTTATATAGATTTAACTTCAGCATTTGACAGGGTCATGCACAAAACACTGATCAGTAAATTAGTACAACTAAGTATTGATGTACTGTTGATAAGATGGATAGCTGCATGGCTTACAAATAGGACATGGCAAGTATCACACACCAACTGGACAGGTGAAATCCTTGGTTACAGTCAAGGTGTCCCACAGGGCCCTGTACTAGGCCCTTACTTGTTTAGATTGCATCTTTCAGACCTTACTTTTTCATCTGAGGTGTTCTACAGTCTATATGATGACAACCTGAAATTGGGTAAACTGATAAGTGTTACAGATAAGGCATGTCTGTAAAATAATTTGACTAAATTGACCATTTGGGCACAGGAGAATAATATGTTGATAAATACATCAAAAACTAAGCATATGAGATTTGGGAGACATAAACTGAAAGGTGAATATTTAATACAGCGCACAGTGATTGAAACTGTAGACTCATTTAAGGACCTGGGTTTCTGCTATGAGTTTTTCTAATCATATCAACCAATTGGCTAATGATAGTTATAGAACTATAGGTTGTATAAAAAGATTTATAAAGTCTAGGAAGTCAAACATAATGAAGTCATTGTTAGTTATATTAGACCCAAACTTGAGTATGGAATAACAATATGGAAACCCTATAGGAAAACAAGCATGAATAAACTGGAAAGAGTACAGCGGAAATATACTAAGGGCATCCATGGATGTGAAAATCTAAGTTGTTATGAAAGACTAAAATATCTGAACTTGTACAGTGTCTCTTACAGATATTTAAGAGAAGATCTTATTCAGGTATATAGGACATTTAGGGGCAACTACCTCTGGGAATGTTTGAGGTTATCAAAAAGCGCTAGAGAATCATCAGATAACCTATGTAGAAGATTCTATAGGAATGAGAAATGTACTAATTGGTTCTCTGACAGAATAGCTGATGCTTGGAACAGACTACCAAATTACATTAAAGCAAGTACTAGTTTAGATATTTTTAAGAACAGCCTGGACATTTCTTATGGGAACAAGTGTTTTGGCATATTGGAAAGCTAGAAGGGCTTTAATGCCTGTGCTTGAAACATTTGTATGTATGTATGTATGTGAATGCACATACTGAGAGAGAGAGAAAACAGGATATGAGGAATGCCTGGGGCAACAGGAATAAAGGAAAGGCTATTCTAGGTTTCTGTCTGGCAAGTGGCTTGATGTTGACCAACACATGGTTTAGCAAGAGAGACAATTAGAAGATCACATACAAGAGTGGACACAGGAAACAAAGGTAGACTTCCTCCTAGTAAGGAAAGGGCAGTGGGGTAGAATCAGTGACAACAAAGTTGTCACCAGTGAAATAGTTTACCCACAGCATAAGCTGCTGGTTGCCACAATCAGCTGCATACAGTGATCAGAAAGGGCTCTAAGGTCGAGAGATATCAGGCTGATGACCTGGAAGTTGACTGGAGAAAAAGTACATGAGTTCAAGAAATTATTCAGGGACATAGTGCCTCAGGAAGAAGAGGAAGTAGGTGGAGTGGAAAAAGAAGAAGAATGGCAGCACCTCAGAACAGTATGTGTATAGAACAGATATGTGGCCGAGGCAGGTATGGAAATAAGGTACATAAGGAAAGCTGGTGGTGGAATGCAGAAGTCCAAGAAGTTATCAAAAGAAAAGAGTGCAGGAAAAAGTGGGTGACAGAAAAGCTAGACCAGGCTAGGAAAGAATACTAGTTGGCTAACAAAGAGGCGTTGCAATAGCAACGAACAAAGTGTCAGAGGCACTGTACCAGCTTCTGGAAAGTGAGTCAGTAGATGGCACAGAAACACAACATCAGGTTGCAAACCAAAGACAGAAAAGGTAAAGAAGATAGTCAGACACTCTTCATAAGGGATGCCAGCAACAACCTCCTCACCAGTCCACAGGACATCAAAGACAGATGGAAGGAGTACTTCCAGCAGCTTCTGAATGAAGAAAACCCCACATAAGCTGTACTGTTCCAAACATGGCCTACAGTGAAAGAAGAGAAGCCCACCATAGAAGAAGTAAGAATAGCACTAAGGAAAATGAATTCAGGGAAAGCAGCAGGCTCAGATGAGGTCACTACAGATATGATAATGTTTGGTGATTTAGGGGAGGAAATGGCTATTGGTGGTAGTCATAGCTGTATGGAGAGAAAGGCATATCCCAGATGACTGAAGAATAAAGCGTATTAGTGCCACCTTTCAAGAACAAAGGGGACATTCACAACTGTGAGCAGTATAGAGGTATCAACTCCGATCACACTGTCTGAAGGTTATACATAGGGTGATTGATAAATGAGTACACAGAGTAGTAGAAAAAAGACAGGAGATCAGCAGTTCAGATTCAGATCAGAATGCTGCACAAATGACCTAATATTTGCAGTGAGACAGTTACTTGAAAATAAGCTAGATATGAGGAAAGAGTCCAACTGGACAAGGTTCCAAGAAAGCGGATTTGAGCAGTCCTTCCATGGTTCGAAGTCCCCGAAACATTGTTAGAATTAGTGCAGGCTACGTAAAGGGCCCCAATGACTGAAAGTACAAACAGTGTAAAGTCTTACAGAGGGATTCCCAGTGGCAGTGGGTTTACATCAGGGTTCAGCTTGAATCCATTTCTGTTTGTACTGGTGATGGACTACATTAGCAAACAGTTCAGAGAGGACAGATCAACAAAGTTGGTATATGCTGACAATGTGGCATTACAGTGCACGAACCAAAAAGAAAAGATAAAACTGAAGACAACTGACGAAGAATCCATTTAAAACACCAGTTTATTTCACCTCTAGCGCTTCGGCAACCGCCTTCAAGGAGTATAAAACATCACATAACGTACACAGTTTGTATACCCTAATACATCTAACAATTAAACAAGCAGCCTAAACCAATTAATCAATAAACATTAAAAAATACTTAATACTACTTTCTCATCAGATAAGAAGCTTCCAGTTAGATTCCACATTCAGACCCTGAGGAAATGAAGTGTCATATTTCAAAATGAAAATACTTTCTTTATATAACAACTTCTTTTTATACAAATCATTAGAAAATACACCCTTCGTAATATGTTCTAAGATAGTGGTTTGTAATCCATTTGAATTAGAATTGTGAGCCAGCATAAAATGTTTAGTTACAGGGCTATCTTCTTTATTATTTATAATATTCCTGACATGCTCCTGCAGTCTAGTTTTAAACTTCCTTTTACTTTCTCCTATATATACAAGGTTACACAGACATTTCAAAGCATAAATAATACCTTCAGTATTACAGCTATATATATTTTTAACCTCAAATACATGGCCATTTATATACTTAAAAGTTGGAACAATATAATGACATACATTGCAATGACCACAGGGTGAGGTTCCTAGTCTCTGCATGGTCCTATATTGCAATGTCTCAGTGGGATATTTAAATTTATTATGTACCAAGATATCTTTTAAATTCCTACCTCTACGAAATGAAAAGCCTAAAGACCTAGACAATAAAAGTTTTAGGTCCATTGATCTAAACAAAAAAATTCCAGTAGTGTTTAACAATATCTATTAAAACATCACTGAAAACAGTGTATGTAGAGACAAAAATAAACTAATCTTTTCTCTTGTTTTCTAACATCTAAATTATACCCCTTACTTCCATACTTATAAGTACCAACTTTATGTTCATTAGTAACCTCATCTGCAGCTGTTTGAATACTAGCTTCACTATAGCCCCTCAGTCTAAACATCTCACTAGTCACACTAATTTCTTTAAAGAAGTCCATGTCAGTATTACATAGCCGTCTAAGTCTCGTACATTCCCATAGGGCAAGGAGACCAAAGTATGAACTGGATGACATCTAGTCCCCATCAAATACTGATTACTATCAGCAAATTTTCTATGCACAGATGTACGTAAAGTATTGCTGTCCTCCAGAATCAGATGTATGTCTAAAAAAGTTATATCTTTGCCCACCTGTATGCCGTCAAAGGAAAGTCCAAATCTATTGTGTTGCATAACTTCTATAAACTGACCAACATAAGATATCCCACCTTTACATATAAAAACAAGATCATCTAGAAAACGAAAATAACTAACTATATAATTTAAAAAATCTATATGATATACCCATTCTGACTCCTACAAAAACCCATCATCAGGTTGGCATACATGGGGGCAAAAGATGCCCCCATGGCAGTGCCCTTGATTTGTCTGTATATTTGTTCATTAAACATAAAAAAATTATTCAAACAAAATTCCAGTATTTCAGTAATATAATACGTTACTGGACTATCACCCAAAAAATATTTCACTGCTTCTAGTCCAGACTGACACTGTATGTTAGTATACAAACTAACAACATCAACACTTATAAAAAAACATATCTGCACTCCATTATATTTTAGATAATTTTTCCAAAAAATCAAAACTATCCCTAATATAACTAGGTAACTTTATTACATAAGGGAATAAATATTCATGCAAAAATTTCCCAATATTAGATAAAAAATATTTTTGAGCAGATACAATAGGCCTACCAGGTGGGTCAACCCCACTTTTATGAATTGTTGGAAGACGGTAAAATAAAGCCAACTGACTGTCATCAGTATTAAACTTTTTATCTTTGTCATTTTGTGAAAAATATTTTAACCTCACTCCCTTAGATATAAAGGTGTCAAAATCATTCATAGCCTTAATATATTCATTTGTATTACTCTTAACATAGGTATTGGTATCATCCAGATGTGTTATACACATTTTATAATATTGAGCAACATTCATCACCACTATCTTACCACCTTTATCAGATGGTTTAATAATAAGATGTTCATTATTCGCTAATGCCTGTAGTTCCTTCCATTCCTTTTTATTCAAGATGTTCATCGTGTTACATTGCTGCAGTCATTACACTTGGGTTATCCTGCCGTCAGGCGGTCCCTCGGTCGGCCTGATACCAACTTATGCTTATACTGCATAAAATCACAAAAAGCATTTTCAACAGCAAAATTCAACATTTGAGAAAAACACTTTTTATATGTTCATGTTGGTATGGAGGAATAAAATCACTTTTGCTCATTATTTTATCAGTTTTTAACAAACTATAGGCATTATAGTCACTTGCATAGTCAAAGCATTCCTCAGGGTCAGACACACAAGAATATAAACTGTTCTCTAAACTATCAGATTCTAACCAACTGCCATCACCTTCTTTATACTGGTTATTGGCAAAAAAATATATTAAATGTATCTTCCTACACAGTCTAAAAATATCACACTTTAATTCATGTAGCCGAGGCAGCACTGTGGGTATATACTTAAGACCATCATTTAAAACATTCATCTGATCTACAGATAAAGATAAGATGCACTCAAGATGCAGCAGTTACATGGATTGTTTCACCCACATCTTTGTAAACAAAAGAGACAGAACTGTCAAGAATATCTTGCACAACATTATTTACAGTCACACTAATACCATTTGCTTCTCTTATCATTGAAACTGTGTCCTTCTCGATTGTTGAAGTTCCCAGACTGAAATCTTCCTCTCTTCCGCTCACTCTGCTCTTCCTGAAACTGCTGGTTCCCTCTCCGAAAATCTGAGGTTAATCTAGATGGATTTTCAGCTGCTGGTAACGCTGGAAAATGCTCTCCTTCACCTCCACCATTAGAGGAAACGCCCAGAACACCTGAAGCAAAAGACATTCCTAGAAGGAGCTGGTGATTTCTTAGAGACCAGAGCCTTTTTTACGATGAAAATGTGTTGGGTTTTGCCATAAAAAGGCACGATTACTTTGATGGTCTTTTAGATCTCTTTTCAGTTTTGTGCATTTCCGATAGTTATTTTTCATATTTATCTAAACCAATATTTACATCTGCTAAAAACTTGTCAAACTGCATAGATGTAAGTCTTTTAGATAAGTCATTATAGGCAGCTCTAATGTCTTCCTTAAGCTTCTTTTGTTTCACACAATCTCTTTCTAATGGAATGGAAATCCATTCTAAAGTACAACGATGAGCTGCCAATAACCATTTCTTAGAAAATTGACATCCCTTTCATCAGACATATCAAAAGGAGTAGAGGGACTTTTAAAGGCTCTTAGTCCCCTGGGTGTAATATCTAAGTCAACATATCTTTGCAAGCTTAACATATTAAAGTATACATCAGTTTCTTTATGCAGTAACTGTTCCAACTTACTCATTAAAGCACTCGATTCACCAGAAGGACTGGAAGAAGGGCCAGATTGTCCCACAGAGACAAATGGATCATTCACTCTAGAATTTTTTGCTTGTTCAAGCCTTTCAAAAAAATGTGAAGTAGAGGAAACACCCACTGAAGCAGAAGTATTGGCAACGTTGGAACCAGCCATACCTGCAGCATTCTGATGCATTACAAAACTGTCCATAATTTTTTGACTGCCTTCCAGTGTGTCATCCCTTAAAAGCCTAGGGATCCCAAACGAAGATTCATTCACCATAAAAAACAGACCAAACACTGCACGAACCAAAAAGAAAAGATAAAACTGAAGACCACAGACAAAGAATCCACTTAAAACACCAGTTTATTTCACCTCTAGTGCTTCAGCAACCGCCTTCAAGGAGTATAAAACATCACATAACTTGCACAGTTTATATACCCTAATACATCTAACAATTAAACAAGCAGCCTAAACCAATTAATCAATAAACATTAAAAAATGCTTAATACTACTTTCTCATCAGATAAGAAGCCTCCAGTTACATTCCACATTCAGACCCTGAGGAAATAGTGTCATATTTCAAAATGAAAATACTTTCTTTATATAACAACTTTTTATACAAATCATCAGAAAATACACCCTTCATAATATGTTCTAAGATAGTGGCTTGTAACCTATTTGAATTAGAATTGTGAGCCAGCATAAAATGTTTAGCTACAGGGCTATCTTCTTTATTATTTATAATATTCCTGACATGCTCCTGCAGTCTAGTTTTAAACTTCCTTTTACTTTAAACTGTGTAAGTTATGTGATAGTGTCATATTTCAAAATGAAAATACTTTCTTTATATAACAACTTTTTATACAAATCATCAGAAAATACACCCTTCGTAATATGTTTTAGATAGTGGCTTGTAACCTATTTGAATTAGAATTGTGAGCCAGCATAAAATGTTTAGCTACAGGGCTATCTTCTTTATTATTTATAATATTCCTGACATGCTCCTGCAGTCTAGTTTTAAACTTCCTTTTACTTTAAACTGTGTAAGTTATGTGATGTTCTATACTCCCTTGAAGGCGGTTGCCAAAGCGCTAGAGGTGAAATAAACTGGTGTTTTAAGTGGATTCTTCGTCTGTGGTCTTCAATGTGGCATTACAGGCAGACTCTGAGCAAGAACTTAAGCAAAAGATAGGGGAATGGAATGCAAAACTGAAGGCACATGGAATGAAACTGAGTACAGGTTAGTCAGTTGTAATGACAGCAAATGTAGGAAAGCAGCAGAGGCTGAGAACTGAAATACAAGGGGGGGAATACTGTGGAACCGGTTAACCACTTCAGGTATCTGGGAGGGGTGGTTGAGAAGAAAGAAATTCTGAATAAGGAGGTCATAGCTAGAATCCGAGGGTCTGCAGCCAACTGACAGAATTTATCAGAGGTAGTGTATGACAAAAAAGCTGAAAAGTAAGGTGTACAAAACAGAGGTGCGACCGGTACTGCTGTATGGTACAGAAACCTGGGCAATAAAGAATTCTAAGCTGAAATTAGAAGTGATGGAGATGAAGTCATAAGAGCAGAAGCCAAAGTAGCTCCAATTGCAGTGAAGGTGAAAAAGAACAGATTACTGTGGTTTGGGCACATGCACAGAAAAACACAAGACCATTTGGTGAAGAGGATTTGAGACAGACATATAGAAGGAATGACAGTATCCAGCAAAGAGGTGGATGGATTGTTTGAGGGAAGACCTTGCGACAGTTAGGCATGAGTGTCAAAAAAGGTAGGAGAGTGACATTAAATAGAAAGAGATGGTGACGATTTATATGTCACCCCTACCCCATGTAGAAAATGTGAAAAAGCGGGTTGATAGTGATGGTAACGCTGTGTTTTGCAGAATTTGTCCAGCTGCTGCACACATGATGTAGTAGATTACTGAATCCCATTGATGTACATATGTCTGTCTTCACTTTTGATGTGTTTGTAGTCAGATGCGATATCTCTTCCAACTATCCACAGCTGATGGGTCTTTGGATCCAGTATTGGTTGCTGTCATACTTTTGGATCCAAGGCTCAACCTCTTCTCCTGACCCATAATCCCCTTCATCACAGAAATGTACTAGATCTTGTCTGCTGCTTGAACACTACAGGTTTTCAGATAAGTCTGGCATTTTTGACAGTCTCTTAGGTGTTTTTTTCTTTGAAAGCTTTTCCTTTTCCTGCTGCTTTACCTTTTTTGAGGTTGTCTATCCCTTTCCAAGTACCCAAAAAAAAAAAGGTTTTGCTGTTTCCCTCTGTTTTACCATTCTGCTGTGAGGACTGTAGTTTGTTAGCAACAAGGTAGAGAAGTGTAAAGATAAATAAAATGACAAGGAGCATGAAGAAAAGTTTAGAGAAGCAAAGGGAGAACGTCTAGGAAGTACTGTCCTGATCCAACATGTCTGTGGGGTCTGGCTCTGAAGGTGTCCAAGTCTTTGAAAACATCTTCAGCCTCAAAGCCAGTTAGGATTAGGTCTCCATCCCCTCTTTTTTCCAGACCCAAGTTCTCTCCAAAACCTCTTAGTCCAAGGGTGCAATCTCCCTTCCTATTGAAAAGATCATTTTAAAGATTTCTAGACCTCCTTCCATGGCCCCTTCAGTGCAGTCCACCAAGAACCCGTCCGAAGCAGATGTGGGTAGGACAATGAGTAAATTCTTGTGAACCCAGATCTAGCTGGGGATCTTCCCAACACTGATCATTGTTCCCCATCATTGTGGCTCCTTCTCTGGTCCAGTCTTTGGATCTTGTAACTATGAATTCGAGTTTGTTGCAGATCCAAAAGATTGGGTTTCTTTGACTCTTGATTATTTCTCTTACTTGTTTGACTCCAACTGCTTGGAATCTTGATAGGTCCGTGTGCTTGAGGGTCAGCCCCTGGGGTTGGGATAGAGTCTGAAACTTTCAGATCTTTTCTTTCCTGTCAGTGCTCTGGCCCCAGACAGTTCAGTTCCAGCATTGGCTTTAGAGCTAAAATGGTTCTTGGAGCTTGCTTTTTTGACAGGTTCCTTGGAACCTACCGGGCTACTTCAGTACCTTCTTTGGCCTTCAAGACCTTTGAGAGAGTCCTCTCTGTCTAAGGAGCAGGCATCTTTCCCCAATTTGGAACAGTACCATCCCTTCCTTCATTGGCTTCTTGAGGTCCCTTTCCTTCCTTCCTGTCAATTTAGGACAGACAGATTGAGCCAGTCCATGCTGTGTCTACTCATCCACATCAGAGTCTTCTCTGGACCATCCCACTGGGGAAATGTGCCAAAAACATATGTGGAAAAACAGGTACTTGAGCTCCCCTCAAGAATTTCTCCCCGAGGATACTGATTTTGATATGGGTGGAGGGGTCTCCCAGATGCCTCCACTTGACGGTCTTCTTTGGTGAAATAGAGTTATTATTAAGGCAGAAGGGGGGATGGTCCACTGACACCCCTCCCAGAAGGAATTGCTATTGGGGCCAGCCAGTCTACATTGGGTGATCCCTGCTGCCGATGAACTGGTAGATTTGGTTTCAAGGTGAGCATGGAAGGAACCAGACATGGTTAAAACAGTCCTCTGTAATCCCAATAAAATCTTAGTAGTAGCAGCCTACAATGCAGAAATGGGCAAATTCGACATTTTCAACATTTTGAGTTTAGACTAATTTTATTTCAACTTTTTAATTAATCAGTATAGTGATTTCAACCAATTAATTTTTGACCATTTAGCATTAGACCTTATGATTGCAAACCTATGCCACTTGCTACCCTCCAATCCCTTTCAAACATGTCCATGTGCCTTATTTCCCAAGCAGCTGAGTGCAAGTTGAGAGCAGTGGGCACCTGCATAGCTGTTCTCAAGCACACCTGGATGCATTTCTGTAACTTTATGGAACACTTTAAAATACCCTTCATTAATGATTCCTATGATGAGTCCACTCTCTTTGAACCTAAGGTGAAAGAGACTCTATCTAGAAACGAGCAGGTGGCAAGTCATTCTCTGCTGCTGGAATTTGCTTTGCTAACCCCCAATTGATCTTCTCCAGGGACCAGAAAGGAGGCAAGAAGCTGTGGTTCAACAAATCTCGAGGCTTTGCACCTGATGCTTCTAGAGATAGGCCACCCAGAGTCAGAGGAGAGGATAATCACAATTGACAATGACTGTACTCCAGTGACAGTGAGAAGGGGAAGCAATCAACACTAGACATAGTTCCAGTGGCAGAGGTGGTACACAAAATGTGCTCCTGGGGGTTGCTTGACTGTTTCACTCTGGAGACAATTGGGGGATGCTTGTCTCTGCATCCATTAGCCTGGACTGCCATCAGTCAAGATTTGTCAGTGCAAAGGATCATAAGCAGAGGCTATACATTTCCATTACTTTTTCACCCCTACAAATTAAATAAAACTTCCCAACATGCCAAAAAAAGCTGCTAGACAAACACGTCATCCAAGAGATCCCACCAGACCAGCAAGAATTCAAAGTTTGTTCATTATTCTTTTTGGTACTAAAGGAGAATGGAGACCTCATGCCTCTTAGACCTCAGTCACTTAAATCAATATGTGAAACAAAGTTCCGGACAGTCCATCTTATCATTGTTAAGGAAGGATAACTGTATGTGCTCTATAGATATTCAGGATCCATACTACCACTTCAAGATAGACGGATGATCCAGAAGGTTCCTCCACTTTCAGTTTATTTCTAGTTCAGAGCCCTGCCCTTTTGTCTCTCCACAGACATCCACCCCGCCCCAGTTTCACCATGAGTATGGATTTGGTCACAGATCACCTCATACTGCAAGGTTTCAGTGTGCTCCCATATCTGGACAACTGGATCATGACCTCTCTCTGGGAATCTTCTACTTCAAGACAGACTCCTTGCACCACCTTTCCTCCCATCTGGGAATTGTAATCAACAAGGCAAAATCGAAATTACACCCTGTCCAAGCCAATAGAGTTCATTGGGACCCATCTGGATACCACCTTGCAGATAGCCATATTGCCAGAATATAGGATTTTCACCCTTTATGAGCAAGTATTAATAGTCCTCTCTCATCAAAACCTCCTGGCCAGGTGCATGTTACGTCTCCTAGGGTCATTGGTGGACTCTTATCACCCTAGTTCCTCAAGCGAGATTACATAAGCATCTTGCACTGTACTCAGGCAGTCCAGTGGTCAAAATGGTTTCCCATTTACATCGCCACCATTTGCAGAAGTTGTTTTCAGTGGTAGTTACACTCCTGCCAGTCTCACAGGGTTGACCATTTGTTCCACCATCTCCCCAAGCCACAGTGACCACGGATTCTTTCCCAGCTGGGGGAGGAGGGGACATTTCAAGGGAAAGACAGTACAGGACATGTGGTCACCCACAGAGACTAGTCTTTACATCAGTATCCTGTAGTCGTCCTGGCATTGCCGGCTTTTCAAGACTCCCTCCCTGGTGTATGATCTTGATCCAAACAGATATTATGTCAGTGGTATGGTGCATCACCAAGCAAATGGAACATGCTTTTAGCCACTGTGTCAGGAGACCATGAGAGTTAGAGATGTCTTCCCATCACTTTCTGGTAAGAATACACATCCTGGGGGAAATCCATTGGGTTAGTGGACAAACTAAGCAGGTGCATTCTTCTCACTCACTAGTTGTCACTCAGTCAAGCAGTGGCAAAACTGGGGCCAGCCTTGAGCGACCTATTTGTCACTCCCTCCAACATAATGCAACAGTTATTTTGCCTTGATCCCCTGGGAAGGGGAGTCCACAAGGAACACTTTTGTCTACTGTTGGCCCCAAGTCTGCTGTATGCATGTCCTCCCACACCCCTCATATCAAGTTCCTGCAGAAAGCAATGTGGAGCAGGGAAAAGTAATCCTTACTGCCCCCTTTTAGTCTCAGCAAGTTGGGTTTCCCTATCTTTGCTTCATGTGATGTGCGCACCTTGGGTGATGGATGTCATTACAGACCTCCTCTCTTACCCATCTGGCCTGACTCATCTGGACATTGCAGGCCTCAAGTTAACCACATGGTTTCTCCAGTTCCAGTGATGACCAAGGCAGTCCAGTCTTTCATCTCAAGTTGTGTATTTTATAAAATCTTCCAAGAAACCCACTACTAGAAAAGTGTATAAAAGTAAATAGAAGGGATTCTACATATAAACATTTGGCAGGGCTATAGATCCTTTTTCTGTCCCTCTCCCAGCTAGTTTAGAATTTTTAGCCGGTATTTTTCATGAAGGGGAATTACTCTATCATTAAGGTTCAAATGGCTGCTGTTTCAAATTTCCACTTGGAAGCAATGGGAATCTTTTTTTTCTCCCTTAAGATTATCTAAAGCCTTCTTAAGGGGGTATTTTTATCCTTCATCCACTCCGTAACAGATCCTGTTCCACCTTGGGATATTACCGTTTTCCCACAGGCACTAGCAAGATCCCCTTTTATGTTTGCAGCTACTGTTGAATTGAAATATCTTTCCTGGAAGACGCTGTTTCTGGTGGCTGTTACCTTCTCTCAAAAAATATTGGAAATCCAAACCCTTTTCTGCAAATCACCTTACTTTGTTTTTTTACAAAGACAGTTTATCATTAGGATTAATCCCAAAGTGGCTTCAGCACATACTTTGAGTCAAACTATTAATCTTCCTGGTTTCTTTTCACAATTCTCCAGTAGAGAAGAATACGTCTTACATTTGATGGATGTTCAGCAAGTCAGATTCAACTTGCATTGTCCTAAAGCTATTCGAATAATGGACAAACTTTGTGTCTGTTTTCTTCGGTTAAATTTGGAAAAGGGTTATCAAAAGTGACTCTCTCAAGACTGATATCTGAATTTATCTCATGCGTATAAGGAAACTGGTCT
Organism: Protopterus annectens; assembly: GCF_019279795.1. Taxonomy (NCBI): domain Eukaryota; kingdom Metazoa; phylum Chordata; order Ceratodontiformes; family Protopteridae; genus Protopterus; species Protopterus annectens. The sequence goes on from NC_056741.1 coordinate 710,316,202, forward strand.
GATTTTGTCTCTTAATACCAAGGCGCACTCTACCAGAGTGATTGCTACTTCTGTAGCCTATTTTTCAAGGATACATATTAATGACATTTGTGCAGCAGCTACTTGGTACAATGTACATACGTTTATATCCCACTACAAGTTGTATTTACACTGTATGAGTCGGGCTTTCTTTAGTTCAGGCATTCTCCACAATATCTTTCTGTGAGACATCCCAAGGTTTTTAGTAGCTGGGATGGACAGAAGAAACAACATTGGATACAAAAGTTATGCACTTACCATAATTATAAATCTTTGTTGTCATCTTCCATTCTCGTCAACTTTCCCACCATCCCCCTACCAAATTGTAATGCTCGCCTATAGACTTGAATGAGCTAGCCTTGTGTTATACCTTTTCTGTTTCCGTGTATGTGTGTGTGTTTCTAGCTATGTCAGATAAACCTTCAGGGTTCAAGAAGTGTATGGCCTGGGGCCACAAGGTACCAATTTCCTCTGCACACACTGTTTGTATGCTACCTCAGGGCTACCCATTTAAATGATTAGTGTTCTGTCTGCACTGCTTTTGGCTTGCAGGCTACTGTGTAATGGAAAAATAAATTAGTGCTTAAGAGACGTCTCCCTGCCCGTGCAGGAGATGCATCCAAAACTCAGTCAACTGCTTCTGGAGCTTCCCCTTCTGCCAAAAAGACTTCAGACAGATCCAAAGGAGAGAAAGTCGCAAAAAAGCTGAAAGAAAAGACGAAGGAACCTAGAAAATGCTCCCCTGATCATTCTGCTTTTCTTACTGCTTTGGACCTACAGCTGAAGTTTTCCAGCCATCGGATCCTGTACTGTTCTCCTAACCTTTTCTGATCAGATCCAAAACACTTCCACTCCTGGAGCCAAGATTTCCCCAGAGCAGTTTCTTCCAGGCTCCACACATATCTACAAGAGAGACCTTGTCACCAGTCCTCTAGACCACCTTCTACTCCCTCTTCCTTCTGATCTGTTTAGCCGACCAACAGTCTTTCTGAAGCAGATGAGTACCAGAATATGAGGAAATTCCACCGGACCCAGATTCAATTGGGGTTTTTCCTGCTGCTGCGGCTGCTGGATCCAGGAGCTTAGTTTCTTTCCCTCATTACATCTTAGCTCCTTATCAGATCCAGTTTTCTGGTTCAGGAGTTATGAATCTGAGTGTACCCTAGAGCTTCTTGTCAGACCCAAAGACTTGGCTTTCTTCTTCTCTGCACCATCTCTGATTTGGCCGGTTCTGCCTGACTCAGATATGGAAGGATCTATGGGCCAAAGTTTGGGCACCAGATCTGGGGAGACAGGTTCAGCTACAAAGCTTTCAGAACCTCAGCGCTGGACAGTTCAGCACCAACATCAGCCTGAGGACCAAGCCTTGCTGAATTTTGAGGTTTGTCTGGAGCAGTTGCTTTGGTTTGATTTCAGGTTCCCCTTTGGCTTTGGTGTTTCAGACTGTTGAGAGAAAGAGTACTCTCCCTTTCCGATGAGTGGACTTCTCTCACTTACTTGGTTCCACCCATCCCCCATAGAATACCCTTGGGTCCTGAGCCTACTCATCCAGTCCCATTGAGACAGCTGATTGCATCAAGTCTCAAGACTGTCTCTAATGGGGACTCCCAGATCACTTTGGTGTCCTCTCTTGAACATCCCACTAGGAAGGCTTCTCAGAAATATATGTGTAAGAGGAGACATGTTGGCACCCCAAGAAGTCACTCACAGAAGATACTGACCTCAAGGAGGGGGGGGGTCCCCAGATCCCCCTTGAGGACATATCATAGGTTCATAGGAGGCTGCTAGGCTAATGGCCCTAAAGCCCTTAAAAGCCTAGCCATATTTATCCCGAGTTGCCTCAGCTGATGGTGTCCAGGAGGGACATGGGCACCACCCCAGGAGTGAATTTGCAGTCACCCAGCCATTGATCTAGGTTGGGTTTGAAGATGGTCATGGAGAGGCTCTGTTTCACATGAATTGGAAGCTTGTTCCAGAGAAGAGACCTTCTCTGGAAGATGTATCTGTCCAACAAGACCTGTTCATGTCAGAGGCTAGGTTAAGATCCCTGGAGCGAATGAGCCTCCTGCAGTTTGATTTACGAATGTGTAGCATTTCCATCATTCAGAGAGATCCTCAAACATTTGAGACAGAAAGGTGGGTGGTCCACTGAAGACCCCCTCCCAAGAGGAATTGGTGTTTTTTTGAGGCTTTTGATTCCACCCTGGCTGCATTTTGGGTGGTTCCTGTTGATGTTGAATCTCATCTCCAAGTGGGCATGGAAGGAGCCAGATACAGCCAAACCAGTCCCCCGCAAACTGGACAAGTGTTTAATTTCTCCAAAGGACCACCAGCACTGGAGCAAGAGTCCAGCTGTTGATTCCATCATAGTGGTGGCAGCCACCAAGAAAAAGCCAGCAGAAGAGAGGGACTCCAGAGAGTCCAGGGTATTGGACAGATGAGAAGCGAGTGTGTGCTTCAGCTACCTTCACTTTAAGGGCTCTAAATTACATGGCACATGTCACAAGGTTCCAGAGGGAGTTGACTAAATAAATCTCAAAATTCCTTTCCAGGTCTATATCTGTAGAGGGCAAGAAAAGTTTGGACTTAGCCACCATACAGTCTCTTTCAAATGTATTGATGCACCTTGTCTGTAATGCAACAGAGAAAGCTTCGAGAGCTGCAGGTACAGGCATTACAGTAAGCAGACATTCCTGGATATATTTGTGAGAGTTCTGGAAGCATTTCAAGATGTCATTTATGAATGCCACTTTTGATAGCTCAACCCTCTTTGAGCCTAAAGTCAAGGAAACACTTTTGCAGATGCAAACAGGATGGAAAGACACTTTCTGCCTGTGGGATATGGTTCTCTAACCCCCAGAGGTCATTTTCCAGGAACCAGAAAGGGGGTAAGAAACTAGGACTCCAGAACTCCCAAGAATTTTCTCCTGATACTTCTTGAGAGACGCCCTCCTATGGCAAAGGGGAGAACTCTAATAGTGAACATCACCCCCATGGCAGAGGTGAACTGCAAAACCAAGGCTTCCGAGGATCTTTTTCCACTGTTCTACTCTGGAGGCAGTCAGGGGGCTCTTATCACTGCATGCCAAAGTCTGGATATCCATCACATAAGACAAATGGATGTAGAGGATTATAACCAGAGACATTACATTCCCTCTTTAGCTTATCTCCCACTATCAAAAAATTACCAGATGTTCCACCCCCTCAAAGGTAAGCATGCCTGTAGAAGTAAAAAAGCTGATAAACAAGCATTTCATCTAAGAGGTCCCATCAGACCACCATAGGTTCAGAACTCGCATGTGATTCTTTTTTAGTGCAGAAAAGAATGGGGACCTCAAAACAATTTTGGACTTCAGTCATCTCAATCAGTATATCAAATAGGCAGAGTTCCAGACAGTCACAGTTCTGTCCATTCTCCTGCTATTGAGAGTGAATGATTGGATGTTCTGCACACACCTGTAAGATGCATACTACCACATCAAGGTGGGCAGGCAATCCAAAAGGTTTCTGTGCTTCTGGCTTGGGAGCCAGTCACTTGCAGTTCAGAGCCCTGCCCTTTAGTCTCACCCCAGCCCACAAAGTGTATGACCTCAGACTGCAAGAGTTCTGGGTCTTCCCATAAATAAACGTCTGGCTGATTTCCACCTCTACCAGGAATCATCCATGCCAGGAACCCCTTGCTCTATATTTACTCCGGGCTGGGCATCTCAGTGAACTTGGACAAGACCAGATTCCTTCCTGTTCAAGTGACTTCATAGGTACTTAATTCAACACAAATTGTCACATAAGACTCACTCACAGTGTTCTGTCCATCCCCCACAATCATGCATTAGAGGCTCTCTGCTACCAAAAGTCAAATGCAAGAATGGTTCTTTGACTATTGGGTTCATTGATTGTGTCCATTACCTTGATTCTTCTTGCAAAGTACCACATGAGGGTGCCACATGAGGGTGCTTCTGTGGGTCCTGGAGATGCAGTGGTCCATCAGTCATCATCCACTGAGTTTCCAGGTATCTAACAAACATATACAGAATGCATTTTTGCTGGTGGCTGAAACCTCTACATAGGGTCACCCATTTGTACTTCCTTCACCTAAAACCATGGTGATCATGGATGCCTCTCAACTGGGGGGTTATATGGGAAAGACAGTCCAAGGCCAGTCTTCATATCAACGTTCTTGAGATGAGTGCAGTTTTCCTAGCCTTACAGGCCTTCCAAAACTCCCTCCCTCAAGGATTGATATCTATCTAGACGGACAGCATGTCGGTAGTCTGGTACATCAACATGCAGGGGAACCCACTCATGCACTTTGCATTAAAAGGCGATGAGGGTTTGGCAGTGGGAGATACCTTCCAACCTCTTTCTAATAACAGTGCACATTCTGGGGAATTCCATTGTTCTAGCGGACAGGCTGAGCAGATATGTCCTCTTGCCTCACAAGTGGCCTCTCAATCCAAAGGCGGCAGAGCAGATTTTCTTTCAGTGGAGTCAACCATGCTACAATCTCTTTGCCTCCCCTCACAGTACCAAGTGCAGCAGGTTCTTTGCCCTAATCCCTTTGGGGTGGAAGTCACTGAGGGATGCTGAGATCCATAATTCGTCCCCGGTCTCCTATATGCCTTCTCTGAGTTCTTTCATTGTAAAGTATATACAGAAAGCATCAAAGAGGAAGATCATGGCGACCCTAATTGCCCCCTTTTGGTCTCAACAAGTATGGTTACCTTACCTTTGATCTCATCTTAAACACCCTCCTTGGGTACTGGATCACAGCCCGTATCTCCTTTCTTACCCATCCGGGGTGCATCATCTGGACATTCAAGCCCTCAAATTAACTGCTTGGTTTCTCCACTTGCAGTGATAGCTATTAAGTCCAGGCTGTCTTCCTAAGTAATCCACATTCTAACATCTTTTCAAAGCCCGTCTGTCAGAGTTGCAAAAATAAATGGAAAAGGTTCACTGTTTGGACCTGTAAGAGAAATTTAGACCTTTTTTTTGGCTCCCCTTCCAGTTGTGTTAGATTTTCTGGCTTTTCTATTTCATGATGAGGCGAGCTACTTGTACTATCAAGGGTCAGTTAGCTGTTATTTCAAGTCTTCACACTGGAGAAAATCTGTCCTCTGTTGCTTCTCCAAGATTATCTAAAGCCTTCTAAAGAGGTTCTTTCCCCTGAGCCCCCCTCTTAGGGATCCTACTTCACCTTGGAATATTACTGTTATTCTACAAGCGCTAAGTTTCGAATGTGGAAAATGTTTTTGTTAGTGATTACGTCTGCAAAAGTATATCAGAGCTTCAAGCTCTTTCTTGCAAGCCCCTGCTAATTATTTTTCACAAGGACAGGGTGGTCTTATGAACTAATCCTTTGTCCATAAAAAAGGTAGCTACTGAGATTTCTTTAAATTAAACCATTAATCTGCAGGTTTTCTTTCACAGTTTTATCAGTAAAGGAGAACACACACTGCATATGCTAGAGGTCCATTATCAGCTACAATTTTACATTCATTGTACTAAAGACTTTAGGAAGTATAATCGGCTCTGTCTGTCTTTCAGCAACCAGTCTGTCAGGGAGCCTCCAAAGTCACATTATCAAGGTGGTTATTTGGGTGGATTTCACATGTTTACAAGGAAGAGTTTGGTTTTATTCAAGCCTGTCAAAGTCCACTTGACTAGTTCTATGGCAACATCAACTGCTTTCTTTTCATGGGCCTCCAGAGATGACATTTGTGCAGCTGCTACTTGGTCCATTTTTCATACTTTCATTTTCCATTATAAATTAAATTTGCTCTCTAGAGGCAGAGCAGCTTTTGGTTCAGCAGTCCTCCAAAATATCCTTTCATGAGACCACCCAAGTGTTTCATTAGCTGGTGAATCTGTCCCATCCATTGAGAAATGGAAAGAAGAGACCGCAATAGATATGAAAGGTATGTACATATCATCTGTAGATCGGTGTTGTCTGCTTCCAACCTTCCTCAACTACTTGCCATCCTTTCCCTCTTCCTTCTGTCTGAACTCATTACTTCTTTTGCTTCTGGCATGACCAAACTGGCCTAAGTGTAGGCTACCTCTGTGCAGTTTGAGGTCTAGACCAGCTTATGAGTTAAGTTCCTATTTAGGGTTACATTCTGTGTTGTGTGAATAAAGTTCCTTTTTTTCTTCGGCAAACTTAATCTGAGATAATGTTAAGATTTGCAGGGAGTTATGGGTAAGGGGAGGAGTCGTATCCAAGGCTGGATCTGAAGACCCATGCATTGAGGAAGGACGGAAATAGACAACACAGATATATATTATTAACGGTAACTACATAACTGTCATTTTCTATAGTAGATGGACAATCTCAATCTGAGGTATTTCAATGATGGAGGAGGATAGTGGGTAAGAAGAGGAGCCCTAAGCCTTAGATCAAAAATGAGAGCAGCCAATATTGGATCTGATGACCCATCAGTTAGGGAGGACTGAGGACAACAACACATGTATGTTATGATAGGTACATAACTTTCATTTTGGTGTCAACCCATTCTGTTACCTTTCCCTCTCTAGTTGTTTGTGCCCAATACATTGTGGTCCTTTGCCAGTTTTCTCCATTAAATTCCAGCCCCACATTGCCTATTACCCTTACTTGCAGTGATCTCTATTTGTAAAATCTCCTTTTTCCATTTACGTGGTGCCTTTTGTTGCCTTATGAATATAATATTCTATATGATCATTATTCTCCTTAAGGATCTGTATCCAAAATCCTACTTTCTCTTTATTTCTTGAACTCGCCCCCCCCCCCCATTTCAACATCATCCCTTTCCACTATGATTTTGTAACTTTTTGGTAGCGTTATGCATATGTACTTTAAACTATGTAACTCTAAAGTATCCCTTCAAATCAGGTGATCGATAACTACCCTTTTTCTATGGCGAGGATCAACTTATCCCACTTAAGCCAGGCCCTTTTCCCCCCCTACCAGACACATTATTTCAACTCTTTATAATTGTCATCCAAAACTTTTCCTCTAGTTGATAAAAATATGTCTGACTTGTATATAAGACTGAAGGAACTAAAAACATTTTCAGTGTTTGTATCTTACTGTCATACCTGTAATCAGTAGCTTCCATATTCTCAGTTTTTGTATTAAATTTTGTTTAGTCTACTCCCACATATCAGCTGCCCTAATAGAATCTTTTTTTTTTAATCCATGCACCTAAATACTTCATCTTATTGTGTCCCCATAAATATAAGTATTGTTGAATGAGTTAATGTGTGGATGCATAGTTTGCCAGTATAACCTTAGTTTTATCTTCTTTAATTTTATACACTGAAAAAAAAATGAAACAGTCTCAAAATGTTCCACATTACTGAAATATCCTTTTCTGGATTTGTGAAGTTCAAAATAATACCATGTGCAGATAATTTTCCTGATTATCGTACCAGTTATATCCATGAATTTGAGTCCCTTGTTTTCTTTGCCAATATTTCCAAGTGTAAAGCAAATTACAGAGGGGGGAAATAGGGCATCCTTGTTGGAAAGGAACACTACCTTAATTCTTGCATGCTACCCTTCGTATATATCCTCATAGTTAACCTCATTATTCTGTCAGGGAATGAAGATGCTTTCAGTGTCCTACTCAAAAGATCCCAGCTGACTCCATTGAATGCTTTTTCTGAATCAAGATCATCAACAATAGCAGTATTTTCTTGCATTTGCTTCCCTGTGAATTATCATTGTTCTGTTAATGATGTCAAATGTTTGCCTTCCATCCACAAAGTTAGTTCCATTGATCCATATTGATCAGTTTTGGCAACACCTTTGATATTTGTTTAGTTAGCAAAGACGGAAACACTTCATAAACGTGGTTAAAATTGAAACTGGTCTATATGAAGCTGGGTCTAAAGGGTCTTTACTCTCTTTTATTACAACAATCACAGCTTTCTTCCAAGATGCTGGTGCTTCCATTCTTTTTAAAATACTTTTATATAAAACCCTGCATATCTGTATCACTTTCTTCTCCCCAACTTCTACATGAATACTGTCTGTTCCTGGAAACTTCCCTTTTGATTAATTATACTTCACTGTTTTTATATCATCTCTTCCTGTCTTAACTATTAATTGTTGTGCCTAATGTTCCTCTATTCTTGGCATAATTACCTTCCAATTTTTCCATTTGTACCTTTTCTTGGTTTCCACATACCTCTGTGTTGTACATATTTCCATAAAATTTCCAATACATCGCTAATGTGTCTTACCTCTGGTTATTTTCTTGTCAGTAGCTCCCCAAATTTGGCAACAACCCATTCTACTTTGTTACCCAAGTCTTTGTGCTAAAAGATTTTGTGCTCTGGAGTTATCAAAAGTAGGTTTCTTAGCAGCAATCTTTTTAAACTCATGCATTTTATCTAAATACTCCCTTATTTTCCCTTTAGTACTTTGCATTTGCTCCTTTTTTGTTCTGTGAAATTCCTCTTATTCTGTGGTAATTTAACATTTGTCAGCTCCTCTAATAATTTGTATAGCTTCTTTCCCACATCGTTCTCTTATTTCTACCCCATTTTTAAATTTCCACTTTCATTTTGTCCCAATCATTATACCTTCTGAAGAAATTCCTGGCTTCCCTAATAACTCACAAATAATTTATACTACCCAGTCCTTAAATTCCTCTCTTTTTAATAGGTAAGTGTGAAAGTGCCAGTGTCTCATTTGTTTTACTTCATTACCCTGCATATATAGCTTAGTGTTTATTGTTGGATAATCTGAAATAGTTATTTGATGTGTGTCAAAGCTTTCAATTAAATGCACATGCTCCGGAGAATATATAATTTCTATCCAGTTTAACCTAATTGTTGTACCTTGGTGAGTAGTATGTAGAATCTGTCCAAGTTCTTACTACTGAATTTGCATCTGCAATAAATATTTTCATATATTTCTTCAGAAATCTACTCTCTTGATATTTTTCTCTTTTTAGATCCCCCAGTACAGCTTCGCTATTGCAAATCAAGTTACAGTCCACACCTATAAACAATATTCCTTGCTGAAAGCTAATCAATTTCTTAAATTATATGTAAAAGAGAACTTAATCTGTGAGAAAAAAAACTCGAAAGAACAAGTTAAATAAGCAAGTCAAAGCATCACAGGATCAGTCAATAATGATTACAATTTATTTTGCCATGAAATCAATTGAATTGTTATAAAATGGATTAACATATTATAGCTGAATGTGTGATATATGTGATTTTAGAAGACACAGTCCTACCTCTGTAATTTACATTGAGAAAAGCCTAATAAGCTTTTTTTTATTGGAGAGGGGTATATTTAGATGGTTTTGTCTTTCAACCAGTGGCTTTCTGGCTTTTCAGATTTTCTAAGATTGTCCAGTACATTGTTCCAACCAACTCTATTCTTGGAAATCTAAGAGTATTTGCTAAATATTTTAAGATGAATTAAAACTATAATTCTACAAAACCATTATAAATCAAACCTTTTAGCAATGTTCCTGTAATGTACAGAATAGTACATTATTTATAGTGTAGCCTCTGATCATGTAGTACAGTAAATTATATCTAAGTGCATGCCACAGATATAGCCGGTACAATACTTTATTGAAGTTAATTATTGTATTTGCTATTATGAATTTATGTAAGTTTCACAGATGGGTAGACACCTTTAAACTAACTTTATCGAAGTTACTCACTTTCATGTGACTGCAGTGGTGGTGCTGCGGTAGCGTTGTCACCTCACAGTAAGACGTTGTCCTGTTCGATTCTCAGCTAAAGCGTCTTCTGTGTGGAGACATGCGTGAATGGGCATACCTCAGTTGAAGGTTGTGTGTCAGGGCCAGCAACTCGACATGTAAAAATCTACTGCCAATCATTAGCGGACCGGAGTTCCGCTGTGGCAACCCCTAACCGGGAAAAGCTGAAAGACCCAACAAAGCCTACCCCATCATACTGCTAATAAATAGATCTATTACAGAACACACCGTCCCAACCTTGTAGAAAACCTCTTTCATTATCCCCCTTCACAAGGGTGGTCCATCCACCGATTTCTCCAACTATCTACCCATTGCAATTCTCTCACCACTATCCAAAATCCTAGAAAGATGCATTCACCAGCAGCTCCTCAACCACCTCCACTCTAACAACCTTTTATTCATCTCACAACACGTTTTCCGCCCATCCCGCAGCACTAATTAACTTCACCAACATCATAAACACATACAGGAACCAAGGTAATCTTGTCTCTGCCACCTTTCTAGACTTATCCAAAGCTTTTGATACAGTTTCCCACAATAAACTCCTAACCTGCCTCTCCGATCTCAACCTTGACAGCCCCAACCTACACTGGTTTAAAAGCTATCTAGACAACTGCCATCAATCTGTCAAATGGCTTAACTCTCTTATCCCCTCCACTCCTGGTCACAGTTGGCATACCCCAAGCCTCCATCCTCGGCCCCCTCCTGTTTAACATCTTCATAAATCAACTCCACTCCACAACTACAAACTCTAAAATAGTCCAGTAAGCCGACGATACAACTCTGACCTGCTCCACATCCAACATACAACTTCTCCAACAAAATAACCTTCACTGAAGTAGAATATTGGCTAAACAACTCCCAGTTAATATTAAACCCAAAGAAAAAAACAGCTTATGCTGTTCCACCCTACAAAAACCCAAGATACTACCTTCTCCATATCCTCCGGTAACAAGACTCTCATCACTCCAGTCCCAGAAGCTAAATTACTAGGATTCACCATTGACCAACAACTAAAGTAGAACAAACATATAACCCTCACTGTCTCTAAAGTCCACAAAAAGCTAGGGACCCTCCATCGCTGTAAACAATACCTAACTTCTGAAGCTAGAATCACAATAGCCATAACCCATCTGCTATCAACTATACTATGTGCATGTCCAGTATTAACAAACCTAACTAAAACTGACCTTAATAAACTCTCCACATGCTATAAACAAAATCACCAGATTCACTGCCAACGCCAGATCACGCTCCCACCACTGCCAATCCCTAAATAAACTATATTGGTTAGAATTCCCAAATCTACTACAATACCATCAACTCAACCTGGCACACCTAATCTTATACTACCCTGAAAAAAATCCAGCCCTATCCAGCCTCATAACGTTCTGCAATACAAATAGGCAGTTGTGATCTACTGACAAAGCTGTAGTAGAAAATATCCAGTGTAAAAATAGCTCGGGCAAATCTCTCTTCACTATTGAAGTTGCAAAAGTCTGGAATATCCTGCCTCCTGACCTCAGACTACAAAAATGTGCAACCACCTTCAAAGCTTAATTAAAATTGTACCTATATACCAACCATTTATGTATCTGCAAAGGACCTCCCTGAACTCCCATCCTGCTGAAAGAGGGTTACCTCCCTATGCTTTAGCCAAACACGATACTGTATTACACACTCTCTCTCTTTATACATACTGTAAATATTGTTTGCATGCCTATACTATACTAAAATTCTGCATGTCTGTGAACTCTGAACACATGGCTGTACTTATCTCTGTATTTTTAGCATGTTAATCTTTCTACATTTTGTACCTTGATCATTATTATATATATTTTTCATACTCTAACTTTTTTCTGGAGTTTTCTTCCCAGGACTCCGCTGAAAATGGATACTAGCTGTCCAGCCTGAACATCCTGGTAAACAAATGTTAAATAAATTAAAAATACACTGAGTTAAATTGAAACAACCCACTACCTAAAGAACTTGCACAGCTGAAGTTCACTTGCAGTTGCAAAATTTCACAAGGAAAAAATACACCGAGTTAAATGTATGTAAGACAAATTCATAGACTCAGATTAATAATTTAATTTAAGTTATGCACTAGTGTGTTATGTTTGTAGTGTTGAATCTGCTGGAGGAATATCCCCACCCCCACCCCCACCCCCACTTACTCATAGGCATTTTACTGCTGAAGGTGAAGCTACATTAACACTTATTTATTTATTTATTTATTTCAGTTTGATTACCGGGGAAGTCCACTGGGCCACGAAGTACCCATTTTCAGTGGAGGCCCGGGGAGAAAAGCTCCAAAGTCAGTACAGTCAATTAAATGTCCAAACAGTAAGAATACATAATAAGAACAAACAGTAAGAATACATAATAATAACAGTGCAAAATAACAAGAACATATTTTTTTTTTTTTTTTTTTTTTTTATAGATAATTTGCAATATTGTCTTCTTTACAGTCAACTGGGAGTAGGCTAAATCATTTTTGGGAATTAGAAATTAAGTCTGAGAGTAGATTTGTGAAGGGGTAAAGAGGGGCTTAGTGTAGAAAATCTGTATGATTTATATAGGGTGAAAGCAGGAACACATCCATTTGGAGGAAAGGTGTGAGTAGAGTTGGGTCTTGAAGTGATCTGTGTTAGCTATAGTCCTCAGTGATGGAGGGAGAGAGATCCATTTTTTGCCTAGAGAGGAGGATAGTAGTAGCTTGCCAGCGGAATGTTTAGGTCTGTGAATGGAGATTAGGTTTTGGTGTTCTGATCTCAAAGATCGGTTAGGGATGTAAGGGGGAAGGATGTTGGACAAAGCTGGGCATTTTTCTGGATAGAATATTAGTTTGTGAGTGGTCGTTAGTTGAAGATAGTCAAGGTGGTTAGGGAGTTCTAACCAGTTCAGAGATTGAAGGGTAAGGCAGTGGTGGGTTGAGGTTTTGGATTTAGCGGCAAATTTAGAGATCTTCTTATAGCAAGCTTCAAGTTTAGAGGTGAGGGAAGCAGACAGATTAGTTAGAAGAGGGGGCACCATAAAGGAGAGAGGGAAGGAGGTATGTGGTTGCTAAGGTGTGCCTAGAGGAGTTTGAAAGAAATAGATTATTCCTGTAGAGCATGCCTAACTTTTGGTGTTTTTTTATTTTTTGTTGTATGTGGAGATCGAATTTGAGGTGTTCATCAATGATAATGCCAAGGAGTTTAGCGGAGGGGACCACTTCTGTAGGAGTGTTGGTTTGGCTTAGGATGTTGAAAGTGGTTTTGTCAAATGAAGAAGTCTTGGTAGGGGGGAAAATTAGTATTTTAGATTTGTTGAAGTTGAGGGAGAGATGGTTTTTGTGCATCCAGTTTTCTGTTGTGGAAAAAGCTATTTTAGTTTTGTACAAAAGTTCAGAGAAGTTTGGGGCAGCACAGACTAAGGTAGAGTCATCAGCGTATTGGATGACTGTAGTGTTAGGGAGGGCGGAGTGAAGGTTATTTATGAAGATGTTGAAAAGTATGGGACCGAGGATGGATCCATGAGGAACACCGGTCGGAGTAGGTAAGAAGGAAGAGGTAGAGTCCTTCCATCTGACAGCCTGAGATCTGTCAGAAAGGTAACTGGAGAACCAGGAAAGAGTATTAGGGGAGAGATTAAGGTTGGAGAGATGAGAGAGAAGGTGTGTGTGGGATATGGTGTCAAAGGCTTTAGAAAGATCTAACAGAACAGTGGATACAAGAAGACCAGAATCTTGGGCTTGATTAACAGTTTCTAAGAAGGAGAGTAGGGCAGTTGTGGTGCTGTGGCCAAGGCGGAAACCATGTTGGGTGGGAGTAAGTAGCTGATTCAGAGTTAAGTAGGGTAAAAGGTGGTGGTGAACACATTTTTCTAGAATTTTAGATATTGGAGAGAGAAGGGCTATAGGGCAGAAGTTAGAAATGGAGGTGTTTTTACCTTCTTTGTGAAGTGGAAGAATGTAGGCAGAACGCCAGAGTTTGGGTACGTATGACTCTTTTAAGGAATGGTTGATCAGGATGCTAATTGGGAGGGCAATACCTTCGGCTGCGCATTTGAGGAAGGAGGGGGGAATGTTGTCAGGGGCATTTGAGCATGGCTTTAGTTTGGATAGCAACTTTTTTATAAACATTGTGGAAACTGGTTTCAGCTGGAACATAGAGGGGCTAATAGATCCCTGGAAAAGACATTGAAAAGCCCATAACTATAAAATTAGATACTGTGGCTTAGGTCAGGTTTTTAGAGTTCAGTCACTTTGTCTTTGTGTTCAAGAATTGAAAGATACTAGGACTACGAAAAAAGTAATATGAATTTTGATGAAGCGCTTTTCTTCGCTTTCAATAAAGCAACTTCTTCAGACAAATTAACATAACACCAATTCACATATAAAAACTTTGTCACGTGATCAAAAATTGTTAATTGATAAAAGTCACGTGATAAAAAAAAATCACATGGGGAAAATCACATCATAAACAATAAAATAAATCCATACAACTGTTATGGTCTTGCACCTGAATACCGCAAAATAAAACATTCCCCTAGAGGTTTTCACAACCATATCATATTGACATAAACTGCTTTAACAACAACCATCATCTGTTAAGGCTCTAGTTTAAGTAAACAGATGATATTACAGGTTTCATTTAAACCTGGACTTGAAAATGCATTCGACCTAATTTGCCATGCTAACTCATGCTCTTCTAAAAGTAAGTTAACAGAGCCACCTCTAATATCATACTGTATCTGGTCTATTGCTTTAAACACAAATTTGTGCCCTCTGCTCAAAGCTGCATACTTAGCCAATGCATTATCGAGTTTGTTGACTTCAATTGCATATGTGTGTTCATACACTCTATCACGAAGTCTACGCTCCGTTTTGCCAACATAAAAAGCTTTGCAGGATGTACACTTAGCAATATAGACCACAAATTTAGAGTTACAGTGCAACTTGTGTTTTAACTCGTACTTTCTCTCATTGATAGAGAATGTTCTTCCTGTTTCAATAAATTTACACATACTGCATCTACCACACACAGACATTCCGGCGGACCTATGGACGCCCACGGTTACGTTCTTTTCGTGGAGATTTTTAAGATTCACTCCTCTTCTAAAAACTAGTTTAGGGGAACTACCCAACTTTTCGGATAAAAGTTTATCATTGTTAATTAACTCCCAGTTTTTATACAGAACAGTTCTAACTATTTCACTATCCATAGTATAAGTCGTAATAAAACTAGACTCATAAGTATTAATGGTAACATTGTTCGCAATCTGATGCCTATCTGGTTCCATCAGCGAACAGTTGTCACTGGCTGACATCCCTTCTAATCCACTTATGGGTAAATCTTTATTTAAAATGGGAGTAATTATCCCATTATGTCTTTTCAATTGAACTTCTTCAACTAATGATAAGATAAGGTTAATGGGGTACCCTCTTTGTTGGAACATATTACTTAATAAGTTACATTCGTTCACGAAATCAGCTTCTAATGTTACCATTCTTGCTGCCCTAATCAATTGACCCTTCATTATCGAACGTTTCTGTGAGAAGGGGTGGGAGCTAGTAAAATGCAGGAATTAATTACAATAAGTATCCTTCCTGAAAATTTTAGAAACATATCTATGATTCACTAGATCTTTGGTCAATTTAATGTCCAAATAATCTATAGAAGTACATTGGAAGTTAAAGGTAAACTTAAGAAAATCTATTGAGTTGTTTAAGTAAACGAAATTTTGTTCTTCGATAATGAAGGGTCAATTGATTAGGGCAGCAAGAATGGTAACATTGGAAGCTGATTTTGTGAACGAATGTAATTTATTAAGTAATATGTTCCAACAAAGAGGGTACCCCGTTAACCTTATCTTATCATTAGTTGAAGTTCAATTGAAAAGACATAATGGGATAATTACTCACATTTTAAATAAAGATTTACCCATAAGTGGATTAGAAGGGATGTCAGCCAGTGACAACTGTTCGCTGATGGAACCAGATAGGCATCAGATTGCGAACAATGTTACCATCAATACTTATGAGTCTAGTTTTATTACGACTTATACTTTGGATAGTGAAATAGAACTGTTCTGTATAAAAACTGGGAGTTAATTAACAATGATAAACTTTTATCCGAAAAGTTGGGTAGTTCCCCTAAACTAGTTTTTAGAACAGGAGTGAATCTTAAAAATCTCCTCTAAAAGAACGTAACAGTGGGCATCCATAGGTCCACCGGAATGTCTGTGTGTGGTAGATGCAGTATGTGTAAATTTATTGAAACAGGAAGAACATTCTCTATCAATGAGAGAAAGTACGAGTTAAAACACAAGTTGCATTGTAACTCTAAATTTGTGGTCTATATTGCTAAGTGTACATCCTGCAAAGCTTTTTATGTTGGCAAAATGGAGCGTAGACTTCGTGATAGTGTGTATGAAAACACATACGCAATTGATGTCAACAAACTCGATAATGCATTGGCTAAGCATGCAGCTTTGAGTAGAGGGCACAAATTTGTGTTTAAGCAATAGACCAGATACAGTATGTTAGAGGTGGCCCTGTTAACTTACTTTTAGAAGAGCGTGAGTTAGCATGGCAAATTAGGTTGAATGCATTTTCAAGTCCAGGTTTAAATGAAACCTGTAATATCATCTGTTTACTTAAACTAAAGAGCCTTAACAGATGATGGTTGTTGTTAAAGCAGTTTGTCGATATGATATGGTTGTGAAAATCTCTAGGGGAATGTTTTATTTTGCGGTATTCAGGTGGCAAGACCACTAACAGTTGTGGATTTATTTTATTGTTTATGATGTGATTTTTTCCCCATGTGATTTTTTATCACGTGACTTTTATATGTGAATTGGTGGTATGTTAATTTGTCTGAAGAAGTTGCTTTATTGAAAGCGACGAAAAGCGCTTCATTAAAATTCATATTACTGTTTTCGTAGTCCTAGTATCTTTCGGAGCCTACGTTTTGGATTTTAGTTTATTGTTTTGACTTAGTTTGTTCTTTTGTATTCAGGAACATTCTACCTCACTGCTTGTTTATGGTGGTAAACCATCTGCAGGTTTCTTCCTGCTCTATTCACTCCGCTCCCCTGCCCTTCCCCCATGTCTCACCATCCCCCAGCACTGCTAATCATATCCCAAACAAACCACTCCCCCTCGTTCCTCTGATCCAGTTATATACAGCTCTACCTTGTCCACACCCACATCTCATTCACACCCTGCCTACTTTTATTTAACCAAACCTATCTGCTTCCCCTTACATCCATCAGCTTGAATTTGTATCCACCCTAATATAATTCTTTGCATCTTACTCTATTTTATCATCACAATACTATCACTGCCTCAGACTGTCTTACATTAACTCCAGGCTTACCACCTTCTCTTCTATTATACACATAAACTAATATCGCGCCATAATTGTACTACTGACCAGTCACATCTCTCCCACCCCTCCTTATTCACAAACCACAGGGCAAAACACCTAACCACATTGTCAAAGCCCACCCTGAAGTCAAAATATTTCCAACCTTACCTTCAGCTGCACACATATCACTAGATAACAAAATCTCTGTTTATATCTGATATTACATTCTAACAAAATCTCTGTTTATATCTGATATTACATTCTAACACATAAATGCCACTTTTACTATTGTTTAAACCCACTGTCATAGTTGACATGCTCCTCCTAACCTGCCTGGCTTCTTTACTCGTAATTCTCAACCTCACTAAAGCTGTATCCTTGCTTACCCCCACACATCAATACACATCAACAACCTCCTCCAACCATCACCCCAATAAACAACACAGCTTCTCACATATCTCCTCTCAGCTTTTCCCCTATACCCTCCCATATTATTCAAGCCACAATTTGGCCTCCTCACCTCCTACAAAACTACACTTGACAGCAGTATCATCACCTAGGGATAAAAAGCACTTCCCATGGTACTCCTTCCTCATTACCTACCTACTCAAATGTGGAGACATGCATCCTAACCCTGACGCACCTTCTAATCCTAACCTAAAGAGTAACCCCCAAAATTTAAACAGACTTACGCTGAACCATAGAAGTATATGTAATAAAATAGTCCCATTATATGCTTGGATTAATCAAAATAAACCTGACATATGAGCCCTTACAGAAACATGGCTACACCCCGGTGTAAAAGACTCAGAAATAATACCTCCTAACTTTTCAATAACCAGAAGAGATGGATCTAAAAAATGGGGGAAGGATAGCACTTCTATATCGCTCTATACTCAACATCACACCCTACACCAGTAATATACCCATGTTTTCCAATGCTGAGGTACTAATCTCCTTTTTGAACTTCAATATATCAAAAGGAATTTGTATAATGGTAATATATGTCCCACCAAGTAACAATATACAAGTGTTGGAAAATATTTTATCCTAGGCATCCCAAACAATAAACCTTGAAACAATAATCTTAGGAGACATAAATACAGATTGGCAAACTACAGCTTCCGACTCCCCCACAAATAATATAAATATGTATGTTTTTTCCTCAACTTATCAATGCTCCAACAAAATACAAAAAATATCCTACCTGCCAATCTATCCTAGACTGGATTCTAGTATCCCACCCTGCAATTACCCCTCTTCTGGTACACTCTAACTCCCTGAGTGATCATCTACCAGCTTATTCCCTTAGAACAAATTCCCCAACAACTAAGAGTACACACTATAAAATCGGTTAGGAACTCAACTAATTTTTCTCAGCATAAATTCAACTATCCCCTACAGAAATAGACTGGACACCCCTTAAACATCTACCCCTTAATGCTGCTGTACTATACTTTAATAACACCTTCCTTCACATACTTGATACACCAGCTCCTATTCATATGAAAAGAATCAAAAAGAACTAGTTACCATGGCTCTCTAAGGAATGTAAACACCTGATGAAGCAAAGGGACCTATACTAGTCAACCTGGAAACAAAACAAAAATGAACAAACTCATGTTAATTTCAAAGCACTACATAACAAAGTGACAGCACTAATCAACAGAGATAAGAAGTCATGTCCCCAGCTTCATCTCCGGCATAAAATCAATCCCAGTAAATGTTGGCACTCCATATCTTCTCTACTTAACCTTGGAAGAAATGGAGATCACACCCTAGCACCAGATACCCCTCCATCACAAATAGCTGAAAACTTTAACAAGCACTTCATAAAACTCAATTTCAGACTTAACTGACACCCTTAATGTGGACCCCCATACCAACCCCAGGCCATCAACTACTTCTAATCCTGTCATAACTACCCCCTACTCAACAAAATGTCATACAAACCCCATTCTCATTTCAGCCCATACCCACTGACACCATTAAGAAACTGCTACAAGAACTAAAACTCTGCTCTACCTCAGCTGATAATCTCCCCCCCATACTACCTCAAACTGGCTGCTAACTCAGTTGCCTACCCAATCAGTATTCTTATAAATAGGTCTTTATCCCAATCAGAAGTGCCTACCATATGGAAATAATCTCACATCACCCCCTTCCACAAAGGAGGCAACTCTTTTGATCCATCCAATTTCCATCCTATATCCATCTTGTCACCCATATCCAAAATTCTTGAGAGAGGTATCCATCAGCAGATAATGCAATATCTATTGCAAAACAACCTTTTAACAAAAACCTAACATGGCTTCCGACCTTGACCCAGCACAGCTACAGCCCTATTATCTTTTACAGACACCGTGAACAAGGCCAGAGATACAGGATGCTATACAGCCTCATTATTCCTTGATTTCTCCAAGGCCTTTGACACAGTGTCTCACCCCTTACTTTTGAACACACTGTCTAACCTAGGCTTCTCGCATAACACAGTAAAATGGTTTCAGAGCTACCTCAGGGTTCGTAAACAAGCAGTGAAAAATGGTCCAATGAACTCTCACCCTTCCTCCACAACCCTACTGGAGTCCCCCAAGGCTCCATCCTAGGACCCCTACTCTTCAACATTTTCACAAACAACCTTCACACTGCCTCTCACCCTGGTACCCTCATTCAGTATGCTGATGATTCCACCATAATCTGCAATGCTCAATCATTACCAGAACTACTTTCAGAAACTCAGCAGTCCTTTACTGCAGTTCACTCCTGGCTAAGAAATGCCCAACTCTTTCTTAATCCAAAGAAGACAAAACTAGTACTCTTTTATCCCAAAAATACCTCCTCTGTCACTGATCATTTCAACATCCTTGCATCTGACAACACTGTCATTGAAACAGTGCAGGAAACCAAACTTCTAGGTGTTGTTGACAATAAACTTTCGTTTGACCCCCCATATACTGCAAAATATAAAGAAAACTCATCAAAAACTGGGGGACTCATGTAAAAACAAACACTACTTTACTGCAGCAACCAAAACTACCCTTGCAAAAACATTTATACTTCCCTCCCTTCTTTATGGTGCCTCTGTCTTAACTAACTTAGAAAATTCTCCCCTAAGCAAGTTGGAACAGTGCTACAACAAAGTTGCAAAGTTTGCCGCAAACTTTAAATATCACACACACACACGACTGTAAACCACTCCTAGAATTAAACTGGCTTGAACTCCCCAACCACCTTGCCTTTATTCAGCTATCCACCTTACACAACCTTATTTTCAAGCCTACTGCCTGCCCTGCACTAGTCTAGTCTCACTTTACACACCAAATCGATCCTTACGATCAGAAGACAAAAATCTCTTGGGTATCTCAAAACTCACAAGAAAACCTGGTCACTCTCTGTATTCGTACTCTGCCTCTATACTTTGGAATTCACTACCTCTATAGCTACCAGGTCTATGCCTGCACTAACCCATTTCAAAGCCTCTCTAAAAAATCATCTCAAAAATGCATGGTTCTGCTCCTGCATAAAGTCTGCCTAATGCTCAGGTCTTCCTCTTTCTGACACATTTCAATCCCTCACAGACTGCAAGATCCTAAGGCTCTTCTAACTCCTTCTCTGCTTCTATACCATATCCCTAAGCTACTGCTCAGGCTTTATTGCTTCTATTCCTAACTTCTTTCACTAGCTATCTGCATCACTAACATTCTGGCTGCTGTTTTCCTAACTGAAACTAACATTCTGTTTTGCTTGTACTATTACAGTCAGTGTCACACAATGCACTACCTACATACTGCTTTTTTGGGCAATGTCTACATCATGTATGGTGAGAGTGGCTATTATTGTCTGTAGTGTTTTAACTGTGTAGAATTGTCTAGATGTGTAGTAATATATTTCAACGTCTTGTAGCAGTTTGTTCCTTTAACTTATTTTTTTGTATAGTATTTCTAATGTAAATTTTATTGCATTGGATTATACTGTATTTGTATTGGTTCATACTAGGTTATCTGCCCTGGGGCAATTATAAGCCTAGCCCGATTCTTTATGGCTTACGCCACCCCTTGATTTGAGTATACTGTGCCCTTTTTAAGGTTTAGTTTACTGTGCCTCTGTCTAATAGTGACACGGGAGTAATCCCTGGGACAAACCTACGATCCCCCATCCACCTATCGAGATTCTTCTTGAAGAGATTCAGTGAGGTGCTCTGCCTCACATGAACTGGAATTCTATTCCAGAGCGAAGGGAGCCTCTGGGTTATGAACCTGTCCCTCCAGCAAGTTCTATTTATTTTATAGGTTCATAGGTTCATAGGTTTATACTAGGCTATCTGCCCTAAGGCATTTATAAGCCTAGCCCAAATTTTTGTGGCTTACGCCACCCCTTATATGAAAAAATACTGTGCCCATTAGTTTGTTGTGCCTCTGTCCAGCAGTGACACAGAGATGATTCCCGGGATAAACCTACGATCTCCCATCCACAGGTCAAGATTTCTCTTGAACAGAGCCAGCGAGGTGCTCTGCCTCACATCGATCGGGATTTTATTCCACAGCATAGGGAGTCTCTGAGTGATAAATCTATCCCTCCAGCACGTCCTATTTATATCCCTGCTAAGGTTTAAGTCGCTTGCTCTAGTGGTTTTGGTGGATTTGGATTTTTTGAGGTGGAGCATGTCCATTAATTCTGGGTTGGACATGGCCTTGTATGTCAGGCACATGTCACCTCTGAGCAGATGGTATGCAACTGAATAGAGCTGGAGTTTCTTCAATCTGGCAGCATATGACAGATTTTGGAGTCCCTTTATCCTTTTGATGAGGAACTTTTGGGGTCTCTCCAATTGCTGCAGATGTCGGGTGAGATACATCCCGAATGGGGCATTGTACTCGATCATTGGTCTGATAAGTGAAGAGTACAGGGAACAATGACCTCACTAGATCTGGATGTGAATCCCTTCATGATCAGGTGGGCAATGTAGAAGGTCTTTCTAACCACTTTAGCAACGTGAGTGTCAAAAGAAAGGCCACTGTCAACCTGGGTCCCCAGGTCCCTGATAACCTCTTCTGTGCTTAGTGGATTGCCACCTATATGGTAGCTTGGGGTTACCTTGTTTTTCCCGAAGGGTATGACTATACATTTTTGGCGTTTAACTTCAGGCCATGGCTCTGGCACCAGCTATCTGTTTCCGTGAGTCCCTTCTGAAGGATATCCGTGTTCGATGCACTTTCCACTATGGCGCCCAGTTTGCAGTCGTCTGCAAACTTTGTCAGCCAAAGTCCTCCCATGTTGGCCTGTACTTATGAGAAGTAGATGCCGAACAATAGGGGGCCAAGGACCGAGCCCTGTGGGACACCACTTGTGACTGGCTTGGAGTCTGACATAGCGCCAGCAACTCTAACCCTGTGGGTTCTGTCCTTAAGCCAGTTTGCAACCCATCTTGTGACATATGGGTTTACATTTAAGCTGGTAAGTTTTTCTACAATACCCGAGTGGGGTATTGTGTCGAAACCTTTGCAAGGTCAAGGTAGGCTGTATGGACTGCCTTTCCCTCATCAATGGCCTTGGTGACTGTTTCGAAGAAGTCGACCAAGTTCAAAAGGCATGATCTGCCCTTGACGAAGCCAAACTGGGTCGGGTACAATGTCTGCAAGTCTCCTATATCTTTGTTTATGAGCTCCATTATGATCCTCTCCATAGCTTTGCAGACTAGACTTGTTAAGCTTATGGGGCGGTAATTACCAGGGTCCGTAGAGGCACCGCCTTTGTGGACTGGGACCACAGCTGCCGTACGCCACTCCTTGGGCACGTATCCTGTGGTAAGGCTGAGATTAAACAGCTGCCTTATGTGCAGGTTTAATTCCTCATTTAGCTCGTGTAGCACACAGCCGGGGACACCATCCGGTCCCATTGATGCTGTGTTTTTAGCTTTAGAGAGAGCAGCTTTCACCTGCGCATTTGAGATGTCTGGGAGGATACACTCTGCTGGGATAGTTATCTCTCCTTTAGGGGGAGAGAGGGGGGTGAAGTTTGCACTGAACTTGTCTGCCAGTATGTTGGCAATGTCTGTGGGTTCAGTGATTTTTGTATAATTTTGGACTAATTCTGAGCATATCTGGGAGTTTCCACCCAGGTTCCTAACATAGCTGAAAAAGGCCTTATGATTGTCCTTTGAATCCATGGCAATTTTTCTCTCAAAATTGGCCTTAGTTGATTTTATGAGTGCTCGTATTTTTTTACTAATAATGATCAGGTGTGACTTCCCTTTTATGGATTTTGTTCCATCATGTAATAGCTTTCTCCTCTTATTGTAAAGTTTGTTAATGCTATTTCTGTGTTGAGGTTCAAGTCCCTCGAGCGTGTGGCTCTAAGGGATTTAGATTTACTGAGGTGGAGCATGTCCATTAATTCTGGATTTGACATAGCTTTGTACGTCAGGCATAGATCGCCTCGAAGTAGGCGGTATGCAACTGAGTAGAGCTGAAGTTTTTTTAACTGAGCAGCATATGGCATCTGTTTGAGACCCTTGATCCTCTTGGTGAGATACTTTTGGGGTCTTTCTAATTGCTGCGGGAGTCGGGTAAGTTACATCCCAAAAGGGGCATTGTATTCTATGATGGGCCTGATGAGGGATGAATAAAGGGGCACGATTACCTCTCTTGATCTAGATGTGAAACCCTTCGTGATGAGGTGGGCTATGTAGAAGGTCTTTCTAATCACTTTGGCAATGTGGTTTTCAAAGGAGAGATTGCTATCAACTTGGGTTCCCAGGTCCCTAATAACTTTCTCTGTACTTAATGGGTTTCCGCCTATGTGGTAATTTGTGGGCACATTGTTTTTGCCAAAGGGTATGACTATACGTTTTTTGGCATTTAGCTTTAAACCATGGCGCTGGCACCAGTTATCTGTCTCTGTGAGACCTTTTTGAAGGATGTTTGTGTCAGCTGAAGAGTTAATTATGGCACCCAGTTTGCAGTAGTCTGCAAACTTGGTGAGCCATAGTCCTCCCACGTTTGCCTGTACCTCGGAAAAGTATATACCGAACAAGAGTGGTCCCAGGACAGAACTCTGTGGGACGCCACTTGTGACCTGTTTCGAGTCTTACATGGCTCCAGCAACTCTCACTCTGTGGGTTCTGTCTGAGTTTTCAGTTTGCGACCCATCTTGTGACATAGGGGTTTATATTTAAGCTGGATAGCTTATCTATGATGCCCGAGTGGGGTATTGTGTCAAATGCCTTTGCAAGGTCCAGATAGGCTGTGTGGACTACCTACCCTACATCTATGGCTTTGGTGACTGTTTCGAAGAAGTCAACCAGGTTCAAAAGGCAGGATCTGCCCTTGACAAAGCCGAACTGGGTAGGATCTAGTGTCTGTAGGTCCCCAATGTCTTTGTTTATGAGCTCCATGATGATCCTCTCCATAGCCTTGCAGACTAAGCTAGTCAGGCTTATGGGGCGATAGTTTCCAGGGTCTGTAGAGGCTCCACCTTTGTGGAGTGGGACCACTGTTGCTGTACGCCATTCTGTGGGCACATATCCTGTAGTGAGGCTGAGATTGTATAGCTGTTTTATTTGAGGGATTAGTTCCTCTTGGAGTTCATGTAGGACGCAACCTGGGATGCCATCTGGTCCCATGGAAGCAGTGTTTTTTGCTTTGGAGAGGGCAGCCTTCACCTGAGCATCAGAGATGTTTGGGAGGCAGCCCTCTGCCGGGATAGATACTTGCTCTTTTGGGGGGGAGGGAGTGGAGAAGTTTGCACTGAACCTGTCTGCCAGGAAATTGGCGATGTCTGTGGGTTCGGTGTATTTTTTGTCGTTTAGAATCAACTCAGAACAAGTCTGGGAGTTGCATCCCAGGTTTCTAACATAACTGAAAAAAGCCTTATGATTGTCTTTGGTGTCCTGTGCAATTTTTCTCTCGAAGCTGGCCTTGGAGGATTTTATGAGGGATCGTAATTTTATGCTAGTACTGATCAGAGATGCCTTCCCTATTAGGGATTTTGCTCTATCATGTAGTAGCTTCCTCCTTCTGTTGTACAGTTTATTTATGGCAGGTGTCCACCAGACTGGACGCCTGCATTTGGATGATTGGGTCTTGGTTTTGTTTGGGATAGCATGATCCATGCATTCCTGGAGATGTCCGTAGAATGCGTTTATATAGGATTCTGCAGTTTCTGCAGTATTGTACTGTACGCAGTGCTTTTCTCCTGGGGCCTCTGCTGAAAATGGGTTCTGCAAACCCAGTCAGATCACCCTGGTAAACAAATGTCAAATAAATAAATAAATAAAATTAAATAAATAAAAAGAAAAAGAAATTAGACTAAATATATTTGATGAGGGTTCTTACCGCTTCACAACAAGAGGTTCTCCAGTTCGATCCTCGGCTGGGGTGCCTTCTGGGTGGAGTCTGCATGTCCTCCCTGTGGTCGCGTGGGTTTCCTCCTGGTGCTCCGGTTTCATCCCAAAGACATGCTGTAGGTGGATTTGGACACTCTAAATTGACCCTAGGCATGAGTGCATGCATGTGTGTGCCTTCTGTGGAAGATTGGGTGCCGGGCTGGTAACTCAACACCATAAAAACCTCCACTGCCAATCGTGAGTGGACAGGTGATCTGCTGTGGCGACTCCTAACTGAGAAAAAACGAAAGAAAAGGATATTTGATGAGAGTTCAAAAATATAGGATTAAATTTAGTGTGATTTTGCAATATAAATGTGGAGAATCAAGGAATGATGCAGGTTTATTATGTCAAAAGTTTGATGCGATCTGATAAAATTAAAGGTGTTTGCTGATTATATGCTTTACTTTTTATTTGTTTCATGATGTTCATCGTGTTACCCTGCTGCAGTCATCACACTTGGGTTATCCTGCCGTCAGGCGGTCCTGCAGTCAGCCTGAATTCCAAAGTCTTGGTCCGGCGTCGGTTGCTGTCGCTTTCTTCCCTGACGTCAGAGCGCCAGGGGTATATCAGAGGCATCCGACTCCATTTTCTTCAGTCTTTTCTTGCCGCGAGGTGCCCAAAGCAGAAGCAGTTCGCAAGTGCTGGTCGGCCGACACCTGAGATTTTCGAATCGAGTTTCAGTCCGAAGTCTTCAAAGCTAAGTACCCCATTGGGGAACCTTTTCTTGACTCAGACCGATGTCAGAAAAAGTTAACAATTGCATTTCTTGTGGGAAGCAAATACCTCATAAGGACTTTCATTCTTATTGTATACCTTGCCTAGGCCCAGACCACGATGTCACTGGTTGTCGGTTTTGTGCTAGGTTCAATAAGCGAACTATTAAGCGATGCTTTGATTTCACACGACACTACTTCGGTAGGAAATTTAATTACACTATGCCGTCAGAGCAAACGACTACCGGCATGCATAAAAAACGAAAGATAAAGAAAGGCAGCCTAGATCCAAGCCAGACTCCGAGACCTCGGCTGGGCCGGTCGCTGGTTCAACGGTTTTAAGTGAGGCGTCTACGCAGCCCCTGGCTACCGCTGAATTGGATCCCCAGATCGCTTCGGCCTCTCCAACAGAGAGTTCTAGGCTGACGCAGCCTTTTTCTTTAGGCCCTACCGACGACATTGCAGTAGGAGAAGCCGGTGCTGTAGAAACACCTTCGGTTTCTGAAGGTGTCTTCAGACCGACTACTCTCACCATAAAATCTTATGCTAAGATTAAGACTCCTCTAAAACCAAAAGAGACAATCTCCCAGGGTCCCAAGGGGGCTAAGGCTTCTATGGCTAAAAATCCTGTATCCTCTGAAAGGGACTCCAGAGCACTAGATAGGTGGGGGGAAGAAGGTTTACACCTCAGCTACTCTAGCTATGAGAGCACTAAATTGTCAATTTCACATGCTTAAATACCAGCAATTCCTAATGTCTCAATTAAAACAAAAGATGGGCACGCACCCTCAGCAGTCTGAATTCAAGGAAATGCAGGATCTGTTGCATGCAGCTGAACAGGTGGGAAAACATACTTTACAATGTGGTTTTGATGCCTTGGAAGCTTCCTCTGGAGCAGCTGTTACTGGGTCTGTTATACGTAGGCATGCTTGGTTAAAGGAACAATCTCTGCCTGATCATGTTAAAGCAAAGTTACTAGATGCACCCTTACAGCAGGATGTCTTATTTGGGGTTAAAGCAGAGGAGGTTTTAAAGAAAATGGAGGATAATGCAAAATCTTTGCAGACAGTCAAAGATTTCTTAAAAGTACAGCCCCCACGCTTCAGCAGAAATTGGCCAACAAAATATTGGTCCTTTCCAGCTTTTGACAGACCACAGAAGGGTAAATACAGGCGCCCAAGGGGCAGAGGACAAGCTCAAATCCCTTATAAACCCCGCCAATGTTGCACTGCAACAGAAGGGAGGAGAAGACAGGCCACAAACTACTAGAAGGCAAGTACAATGACTTATACTTCAAACTGCCAAGTAAAACTCTCTTAGCAGCTCCCATGGGAGGAAAATTAGCACTTTTTGCAGACAACTGGCGCATCGTCACAAAGGACAAATGGGTCCTAGACATTGTCTCACAAGGATACAGATTCCATTTCCACACCTTGCCAAGGATAAAAGGAATGCCAACCCTGCCACAAAATCAATGGGCAGAGGCACAAAAACAAATTACAGCTCTCATGGACATGAGAGCCATTCACCTGGTACCTACACAGGAGCAAGGCCAAGGATTTTACTCAAGGCTCTTTCTAGTCCCCAGAAAGGACAATGCTTGGAGACCCATTCTGGACCTTTCAGTTTTAAACACCTTTTTGCAAGTACCCAAATTCAAGATGCTAACACTACAGCAGCTTCTTCCCATGTTGGGCAAGAAAGCTTGGCTAGTAACATTGGACCTCAAGGAGACATACCTGCATGTCCCTATCAGACAAAATTGCAGAAGATACCTCCGTTTCATTGCAGGTTCAACCCATTACCAATTCTCTGCATTGCCCTTTGGCTGATCTACTGCGCCAAGGGTCTTCACAAAATGCCTGGCACCAGTAATTGCATACTGCAGACAAAGAGGAATTCAAATATACCCATACCTGGATGACTGCCTCATCCAAGCAGAAAGCAAGGACATTCTCTTACAACACCTGGCTTTTGTAAAACATCGTCTTAAGTTGCCTAGGGTACACAGTAAACGAAAAGAAATCAAAACTAGTGCCCTCACAAAATATGATATTCCTGGGTGCCAGCTTGAATACAACGGCCCAGATGGCTTATCTGACGCCAGACAAACAACTACAATTAACTCAATACTTCAGAGCAATGGCAACAAAGACCCAACTCCCTGCAAGAAAAATTATGCAGGCCTTGGGCTTTATATGGCATCCTGCGTACTACTAATACCATTTGCAAAACTGCATATGAGGAAATTACAATGGTACCTAAAAAGTGTATGGACTCAACACAGCCACAGCTTGGAAACAATGATACCTTTCATTCCCTGCCTTCAGCAGGAGTTCCTATGGTGGTCACAGGCATGTCACCTCAACAAGGGTCAGCCTTTCACCTTACCCCCAGCCAGGCAAACTATGACAACAGATGCATTGGACTATGCCTGGGGGGCACACATGGCAGGACGGTGCATTCAAGGCATATGGACTGCAGATCAAAGGAATCTGCACATCAATCAGAAAGAAATGCTAGCTGTACAAAATGCTCTGACAGCCTTCAAGGACCTCTTACATCCAGGACAGCTTATCATAAGAACAGACAACACCACAGTAATGTGGTACATAAACAAGCAAGGGGGTACACACTCCTACCTTCTCTGCAGGCAAGCAATGACCTTGTGGAACACAGCACTGGCTTACCAAGTTCAATTACAAGCTCAATTCCTGCCAGGAAAAAAGAACACATTGGCAGACGACCTAAGCAGAAACATCATGGATCCCCACGAGTGGAAACTGGATCCACAAGTATTTGCAATGATAACTCAAAAATGGGGGCTCCCAGACATAGACCTATTTGCCAGCCCCCAAAACTATCAACTAACAAAATTTTGCACAAGGACTTTTTACCATCAAGCTTGGAAAGTGGACGCACTCTCATTCAGTTGGAAAATGCTGACAGTATTTGCCTTTCCTCCATTACACCTTCTCACAAAGGTGCTGCTGAAAGTCAGGATGGAGAGACCCCGAATGATACTCATTGCCCCAGACTGGCCACGCCAGCACTGGTACCCACTATTAAGGAATATGGCCCAGGGCCCACCATGGATTCTACCACAAATTACCCATCTGCTCGCACAGCAAGACAATCAGATTCTACACAGCCAACTCAAAACCTTAAACTTGTCTGCATGGCAAATCACCTAAGCAACCAGCCACCTCCTCTCTCACAAGCTGTTATAGATGTTATTCTGAAGGCCAGGGGGCCCAGCACCAGGAAAGCCTACTCAGACAAATGGAAAAGGTTTTGCGCCTGGAACCAAGCTAAAGGCCAAAATACACTTCAGCCTGACATACCTCAGATTTTGTAATATTTAACTGAGATGCTACACAAAGGGCTTTCTTTCTCATCTATTAAAATCCACGCCTCAGCTATTTCAGCTCACTACAACACTGATCCTCCCTTATTTTCACATCCACTCCTAAGGAAGTTCTCAGAGGGGCCAAAAACATTAGGCCTCCCAGGAGAGCACCAACACCTACTTGGGACCTCAACTTTGTTCTGGAAAAACTTACGCTGCCTTCTTTTGAACCAGCTTTCTCAGCTGTCTTAAAGTTTATATCATGGAAGACTGCTCTGCTGCTAGCAATTACTTAAGCGAAAAGAGTTTCAGAGCTTCAGGCACTAATGGCAGTAGAGCCTTTCCTCATTTTTCATCAAGACAGAGTTTCTCTACGAACTAACCCCTCCTTTATGCCTAAGGTGGTATCCAGTGTGGCTCTAAATCAAACCATCCATTTACCCACCTTCCTTCCAAATCCACAGAACAAAGGAGAAAGACTCCTACATTCCTTAGACATTCACAGGCAGCTATGTTACTACTTGGATAAAACTAAGGTTTTCAGTAAATCTGTCCAGCTTTTTGTATCTTATGCTACAGCATCAGAAGGAAAGGCTATCTCGAAACAGACCATTTCCAAATGGATAGGACATTGCATACGTTTTTGCTGCACCCACCATGGAAAACCAGTTCCTGCTAGCATAAGACCCCACTCTACCAGGGCAGCAGCTACATCTACAGCCTACCTCAGGGGGGTGCCAACCAAGGATATTCTGGAAGCTGCAACTTGGGAGTTCAGTACACACCTTCACCAAACATTACCACTTACCACTTTACTGTAAGACTAGAGCTGGCTTCGCCACTGCAGTTTTGCAGGGCCTTCTAGCCTCCTCTAACCCTGTTTTACTCCACCGCCCATCCTTAGCTTTGGGATTCTACCCAAGTGTGATGACTGCAGCAGGGTAACACGATGAACATAGTACAGTTTTGTACCTACCATAAATGTAGATGTTCGAGTTTATACCCTGCTGCAGTCCAGGTTACCCTCTCTCCATCCCCTCTGAACTAGCTGACGTTATCTCTACCACTCCATCCTATACTACCTCTGTGATGTATTTGCTTGTGCCTAAGGGTTTTGTTTTATTTTCATATAGTTATATATATATATATATATATATATATATATATATATATATATATATATATATATATATGTTGCCTGCTTATTAGGGGCACCTGACATCTGGGGCAAGAAAAACTGGAGAAAATGGCGTCGGATGCCTCTGATATACCCGTGGCTCTCTGACATCAGGGAAGAAGTGACAGCAACTGACGTCGGACCAAGACTTTGGAATTCGGGCTGACTGCGGGACCGCCTGACGGCAGGATAACCCAAGTGTGATGACTGCAGCAGGGTATACACTCGAACATCTACATTTATGGAAGGTACAAAACTGTACTTTTAAGTGGATCTAACATTCCATTCTTCTAGCAAACAGAAGAACACTCGCACATTCCATTCTGCAATTTCCCAAAGACATGCGAGAATCATTTATGCATTTGTAAAGCATACAGATTGTTTCAGTTATCTAAGATTTAACTCCAGATATATGCACTTTGCATTTTTTGTCTTTCCACATGTTTAGAAATGTTTCCTTTCTGACAAATTGTTACAGATTAAGGATGATGTTCTGCTGAACACATGTATTTTACCTAGCTGTCATATACCTTCTTAAGGGTTTTCTCCAATGGAATATTTGCATTTCAATATTCGAAGACTTCTACTGCAATGTATGCAGTTTTAGGTAGCTAGTATTTACTTAAGCTGACTGCAATGCTAGCTTTATTGACCAGTTATTCTGCAAACCTTATATTCTTTTTAGTTTTAGTCAACAGACCTTACTTTCACGCTGCGTCTGAGCAAATATATCTGTTTTTACAAACAAAAGCTGATGTGTTTTTGTGGAAGCCACCTTTACTAACCATAGTTAAAATCTGCCTTTTAGAGGGATTAAGAATGAATGATTATGGTAGTTATGCTTTTGGCAGTGATGGGAAATATTATATAAGTGCTAACAATTTACAGTTTATCTTGACTGGGACACTCTTTGCCAGGCAGTGAAAGGAAGTATGTATTTTATTCCATTGTTAATTCTTGACATGTTCCAGCTACACCACACTGACATTTTTGTCTCTTGGCTTTTCCACATCTATTCAGGAAATATTTTGTAAGCTGGTATCCCAGTCTTTGAGATTCCAGCACCGTAATACCCCATAATAGTAGTTTTTCGTGGAATATATAAATATGCCAGTATAATCCTCCTCCCTTGCCAGTAGACACAGTACCACAACTTGACCTTGATTGTCTTTTTCCCCCCTCTTCTATCATTATTGGAGCCTCTGTAGCAATAAGTATCATTATTCCCCATTTTCCTTTGTCCTTCATATTCTTCTGAATAGCCACCCTGAAATCATTTTTGTCAAATTCACATGCTCATTTCTATCCAGAATGTGTCTCCTGCAACATTATTTGCACTATACATTTCTTAACATAATTCAATACTCTGCTTTTAGTTATACCTGTAAGGCCATTTCCATTCCATGATAATATGGACGGAATAGTCATTATGATAGAATTCTATTACTCCCACCTATTATACATGACAAATTTTTGAGCGGGTATTTCCAACTTTTGGTTTACATGCACACACTGTTTGGTAAGCTGATCTTTTAACTGGTTGCTTCTCCTCTCTATTTGAACCTGTTGCTCACTTTCCAAGGCTTTTTGATTCAGTAAAAACTTTCAGACAAAACACTAAAATAAATTCAGAACACTGTCCACTTTTAATTTAGAACAAACACACAGAATTATGTCTGTTTTCAACTAACAAAGTATACTTCTCCAGATAGGGAGCAGTTGCCCAA
Source organism: Protopterus annectens (assembly GCF_019279795.1). NCBI lineage: Eukaryota > Metazoa > Chordata > Ceratodontiformes > Protopteridae > Protopterus > Protopterus annectens. The sequence continues at coordinate 710,348,655 of NC_056741.1, forward strand.
AATCAGTGGCTGCCCCCCCCCCCCCCACACACACACAATATCTAATCTAAAATGAAGGTTTCCCATATTAAAGTGCATGTTACAGCCCATGTTGATGTTTATATTGATTGCTGCTTGTTCTTTTCTTACCTCTCTACACACAGATTTGAGAAACAGCTTGTGCAGGCTTTTAATAAATTAAATTTAGCCCTAAGGAAAAAAAGTGCACTGGCTACTTTTACATAAATAAACAAAATTGTGCACTGTTCTTTTAAATGCTTTAAAGTGTTAATGCTGCTGGAGAGCCTACTATTTCCTATTACCTTCCCAGATTTTCAAACTCTATTTGTTTTTCACTGAACTGTTTGCCACTGTGCCTTTAAATATTACATTCTGTAAGCAGAGACTGCTCAGGATTCTCAAGGTTAATTGCTTGTATTTGCAAATAGTTGGTCTCCAAGTAAAGCATTTAGCAGTGAGAAAATAAAAAAAAAGATTCTCTGTAAATTTCACTCAGAACAGTGTGCATACTTCCCCTAGCCAACTTTCTGCATCTGCAGAATTCTTGTCCCTCACTGACAGCATTTTCTAATGGGAAAAAAAAATCCGATAATTTTGCAGATGCAAGAAATTTACAATTTTTCATGACTTTTGTCATTTGTCTTATTTTTCAAGCTCATTTGTTAGGGAAAAAAAAACTTGTCTGTAGTAAAATCCAAGGACATTAACCTAGCCATCTACCCCTGTAAAACATTGGAAATTATCTTTATTATACATATAGTATGAACAATATACTTTATAACATCCCACCCCAGTAGCCCAATATTGCAGCATTATATTAACTTTAACTTGCTTCTGTCCAGCCTTTCTTGTGTTTTTACACTGTATGACTTGTATATCTAACAAGTAAGAAAAAGTACTGGATTACTTTAATATCTTTAGCATATATAGCAGTTGCTAAAATTTCCCTCACCTCACATTTAAAATACTCCTGACTACATACTATACAAAAACTGTTTTACAATATAACATGCAATTTACCTTAGGACATGTTTTGTACCATTATTAACGTAGACAGAAATGTTTTATTTACAATTATTTTTTTCATTCCTTTTAATGGGGTATATATAATGTTGTTGTTGTGTCTTTTGGCTTTTCCCGGTTAGGGGTCGCCACAGCGGAACTCCGGTCTGCTAATGATTGGTAGTTGATTTTTACATGCCGAGTTACCAGCCCTGACGCACAAACTTCAACGAAGGTACGCCCATTCACGCATGTCTCCACGCAGAAGACGCTCTAGCTGAGAATCGATGTCTATATGTAGTCCCCCCCCCATGTTTAACAAAGTCTAGAAACTTCCAGCCTTTCTCTAACACTTTTTCTTCAAAGCCATACTTCACATGTCTATTCCTATACCTAGTGTGATTTATGCATTATAACCTTCCACTGATTCAGTAATTTCATTGTTGCTGATTTTCTTCCTAATTATCTCCATTTCCCCACTCCAGTCTCTGGTTCAGGTCCAAGGTACTTCTTATTTTTCGAGTTACTTCCTTTGCTTTTTTCTGTCTTTAAATCATTTTCTTTGGAACAGTAGAAAAGGTTTCACTGGCAAAGTATATCTATGGGCTTTGCTTTCAGAAAAATGAGAAGTAAAGTCCCTTTCTGTTTGATCACTCACTCTTTGTTGTATAAACTTTGTCTTCCTTAGCCTGTTCTGCATCAAAAAAATTGTCTTTTTCCTCCAGGAAAAATATTCTGAATATGGCTGGATACTGCAGCTTGAATCTCACACTTGCTTATTGCTAGGATAAACTTGCTTCACTTTAGCCTGGTGAACAGTGAATAATCGTTTTCCACATACACATTGTTGACTCCAGTTTTTAGTACTTTTCCTTTCTGCCTCACTTTTGTCAGGAACAACTCCTTCTGTTGGTGTGACTGCATCTTTAATAATATAGGTATTGGCTGCCTTGTTGTGGCCCGGTTTGAAGTATGCATATGACAAATCCAGAAGAGGAACACCAGTCCATTTACTTAATTGTACTATAAAATTAATACAGTCTGTTTCATTCAGTTTCTCTAGTACAGCAGAAAAATCTCAGGATTTTTTCTGTTACTGTGTCTTCTGACTACTATTTTTTTTAGTAGCTCTTTTTGAGAAGTCTCATTCAGCTAGGCTTGTCTTCCTTTCACCCTCTGAGTTTTACAATTTTATTAGTTCATTTGAATTGTTAAAGGTTCTTCTATTTTTCCAGCCTTTTGTTATTTGAGTTGATATATTCATTCGTTTTCTCATTTATGTTAAACACCTCCGAGTGGGTATGATTTATGCTTACCTCTAAATTACTGGAAGCCATATCCTGTGCCAGATCTGAAAATTTGAAATATTTTTTGCTGAACAGCTGCAGGATTCTTCCTCACCAGAGTTTTCTCTTCTCATTTTCTGGTTGATTTTCTCTCAAATTCTCCAAACTTCTTTGCTGGCATCCAGGCAAAATAAAAGATAGCCGACTACCAGATTTTACACAAACTGACCATTTCGTTGACCCTTTCTTCACTGTTTCTTTTTTCACATTGGGAGAGCTTAAATCAGCCTGTTGATCAGTGTGGAGCAGTCTTAAAAGTCAGTATATGATCCACATTAAGACATGTATGATTTGCTCATGATTTGTGTGACTATTATGCTGTTTAAAATGTCTGTGTCTAAAATTCTTAGTTTGTGATAGCCTCATGGTAAAATACAAACCTGATATTTTGTTTAAACTGTGTGTGCAGTGTGAGAACTTTTTTTGTCTTTATTATATATAATGTTAGATTTTAAGGACAGTTCCTAAAGGTTGTGTTTGTGTGGGCTTTGGATGTCTCTGGATATTGATGCTTGTTTAACTGTTGTGTATGATGCTACACTGTTATTTTGACCAAGGAGATGGGTTTAGGTTGTATGTAATTTGCTGCTGTTGCTGAGTTTGTGATATGAGGATTTATATGATTTTCTTTAATGGAAATGCATTTTCTTTTTAGATCTACAGCTGCTATTGGACAAATTAACTATTTTTGTTTCTTTTCAACAGTAGGAGAGGAGACAGCATTAAATGAACAGTAGCCCGCTTCATAAACTTACCATCAGCTGCAAAGGGTAGTTTAAAGTAAATGTTATTAAATATTGCAAATCACACTTGACAAGATGGGATCACTGAGTCAAAGATTTATGCTCAGAGTTCCCAGGTGTGTGCCTGCAGAATTCAGTAGTGAACAAAACCCTGTAGATAGTATTGCACACACTGAGGACTTGGGTGTACTAAATCTGAGTTGTATATACAGTGCATTGCAAGCAAAGCTATTGTGTTGTAGTGATTTGCAGCAAATGTCAGCTTGTAAGTTGCTTATTCAAAATAATGTTTAAAAAATCCCTTTAATCCATCAAATAACCTCCTCAGCAACTTTACCTCAGTTAAACAGTTGCTTGTAGTGGTTCACTGAAAAAAAATGACTTGCATACTGAGCTCAGTATGTAATTATTCATGCAGATTATTTAGAGCCCTATTTTGAAAGGCGTTGAATTACCAGAACAGAAAGGAACAGCTTGTTAAAAGCCTTTACCAAGTTTCTGCCCTCATTTTCTAAATCAAGCTCTCAGTTTTATTTCTCATTGTTTTTTCTTCTAATATCACAACAAATAAATGTGCCTTTCAGGACCAGTTCTTGGACCATTTGAAGTGTTTTCTGCTAATGGGGGATGGCTCTATTTTTGAAATATTTCAGAGGAGTCTTGGTACTTAACATTTGTGCAGCAGCAACCTGGTATATCCTTCATTTTACTAAACACTACTGCCTAAGCATCTAGTCCAAGAGCTGATTTTTTTTAAGGCTGTCTTTGTTAAACTGCTTCCATGGATAGTTTTCACTCTCCACTTTAATATATTTGTTATGACCCAGACTTTGTTTTTTAAAGTTTAAATTTGATAACAGAGATTGCTAGAAAAAGGTGATATATTATATCATAGGAGGTTACTAGGCTATCAACCCAGAGGTTAAGAGGTCAAGCCTACCCATTTCATCCCAATGTAATACGTAGATACTCTAGTCGAGACCCAGGAATGTATTTAGTAATGACTGCCCATGTCCAGTATGGTTGTGGATGCTATCCCTGGTAAGAATTTATGGTGCAACATCCACTCGTTCAGGTTCCTTTTGAACAGTGGCATAGAGGTGCTCTGCTTCACATGAATTGTCAGCCTATTCCAAAGACACGGCAGTTGCTGGGAGACAAATGTGTCCCTTCAGCACATCCTATTCAAGTTGTAAGCCATATTTAGGTCCATGGAATTTGTAGCTCTAGTCCCGTTTGATTTACAGATGTGCAGCAGACTCATTAGGTTTGGGTCGGAGATTGCCCTGTGAGTCGGGCATAAGTCTCCCCCAAGAAGTCTATGCGATACTGAGTATTGTGACAGGGACTTTAGTAGGTGTGTAAGGCACGTGCTGGAGTCTGTTGATCTTAGTTAGAAATTTTTAAGGTCTCTCCAGCTGCTGCAGGTGCTTTGTACAGTACATGCTGAAAGGGGTGTTATACTTGATTGTGGTCCTGATTAGTGACTAGTATAGAGGGGTCATAACTTCCTTTGCTGTAGAGGCGATGCCTTTGCTAATCAAGTGTGCTGTGTAGAATGCCTTCCTTATTACAGTAGACACATGGTGGTCAAAGTTAAGGTCACAGTCTACTTATGATCCCAGATGTCTTACCACTTCATGTGTATATAAGGTATTGTTAATTTGATAGTGTGAAGGGATATTGTTCTTACCAAAGGGAGTGATGATGCATTTATTGCATTCAGTTTGAGACCTTGACTACAACACCAGTCATTGGTCTGCGCAAGACCCTCCTGAAGTATACTGACATCCTTTGCGGATTCACTAATTGTCCCCAGTTTGCAGTCTTCCACAAACTTGGTGAGCTACAACCCCTTAGTTTTGGCCTGAACTTCTGAGAAGTATATACCAAACAGTAAGGAGCCCCAGCACTGACCCTTGTGGCACTCTGCTGGTGACAGGTCTGCTGGTTGATGTGGAGTCACCCACTTTGATAGTGTGACAAATTTGTGAGCCAGTTGGCAACCCATCTTACAACAAAGGGGTTTACATTCAGTTTGCTAGGTTTATCAGTAATGCCCGAGTTTGGGATTGTGTCAAAGGCTTTTGCCAAGTTGAGGTATGCTGTGTGCACAGATTTGATCTCGTCAATAGCCTTAGTCACATTTTTAAAGAAATCCTCCAAGTTTAACTGGCAGGATCTTACCTTGATGAAGACTAATCGGATCCAAGGTTTGGAGGTCGTCTATGTCTTTATTTATGAGGTCCATGATGGTACATTCCATGGCTTTACAGATGAGGCTGGCCAGACTTATGGGTCTATTGCTTAACCACCTTTGTGGTGGGGAATAACTGTTGCTGTTCTCCATTTTGCAGGGAAAAAAGCCTGTGGTTAGGCTGTGATTTAATAGAGTACTTAATGGTGAAGCTAGTTCATGTTTTAGTTTGATGAGAAGACAGCTTGAGAAGCCATCTGGTCCCATAGGTGCTGTGATTTTTTTTGCTTTAGACAAGGCTCTCAATTGTGATTTGATCTTTGAAAGCATTTCTTTCAGCAGATCTGCATCCCACCCTCCTCCTTCCACAGGGGAAATGTTAAATGACTTTTCTCCTTGAATGTTTTTCTCAGGTATTTTCTCAGCTTTGTCAGTAGAAAGTGCTGAAGAAAATTAAGTCCTACATACATTAACCATCTTGATGGTATTGAGAGTGTAGTCTATTCAGAGAGTACAGGAGGTCATAGTGTGGCTTGAAAGAACATCACTGGCAACTGCATTACCTACAGATGGTTATGAACTTTGATCTGCTGATGGACAAGCAGATGAAGATGTGGAATTAAAATAGGAATCTGTTATTCTGGGAGTTCTGACAGATATGCAGCAACCACATGTTGATAAAAGTTCACGTTTTACATCATTGCATGTTGCATATCAGGGAGGTGAATGAACTTGAGATTAGAGAAAACAAAAAGTGCTTTTCACCTGCAGTATTATAGTGACTGTAACATTGACGCTACTGCTTTTGCAACCCTGTAAGATTATTTCCTTGGAGGAACTTATGGTTAGTTGGAGGTTTTGTACCAGTTAGTATGTGTTAGAGGGTTTGATATATTTAAAACATTGGTGAAATAGTTTAAGAATACAGCAACAGATGCAGCATAGCCCTTTGAGTGAAAGTAGGTTGTTTGATAACTGGTATCTGCAGCTTATCTGACAGGCAGGAGGGCAACCATGCTGGGCGGATCAGGCAGTCATTAACTAGTGTATTTTTATATTTTATATGGGAACCTTGATCCTGCACATAAGTGTTACTTCTGTCCTAATGCAATTTAATTGGTAAGATGTCACAGCAGATTGTTGTGCTGTGTATACTAAAAATCTCTAATCAGCTAAATGTCAAGTTTTGTGTCAGAGATGTTTGAGCTCTTGTAATCTTGCCTTTGCTTTAAGCAGAAGACCTCTAATTGATTACCCACTACCAAATAGCACCTACCACAAGTAGCAGTAGGAAACGGCAGTAGCAGACCTTAAGTTGATATTTTTTGTTTGCTATTATTAGTGGAAGTTCAAGTTTGTTTCATAAAGTTGTATTTGAATATGTGTTTCAATAATCTTTTATGTATGTGTTCTCTTTTGCAGTATTATAAGAGGAAGAAGGTTTTGCCTCCCTTGGCAAGGTGGTTTGACTATGTGTTTCCTCAAAATATGAAACCTCCTTTCGAATGTGATAAACAGAAGCTCCCATTCTGGCTTCAGGTACAGTCAACAAAAGAATATGATTATTTGGCAAGAAAGTTCATTAAATATATAGGATTACTGTTTGCATGACCGTTTTCATGACTCTGTCGGTAACATGAAAAGCTATGGATTGGAAGTGGAGTAAATGGATACACCCAACCCATTACAGTCAATCTCACTATAGTGCTATTACAGGAAGTGCACAAGAGTTTAGGGTGACATCTGCATTCATGTTTACTCTCGACATTGCTTTGTCAAGGAATGCATTACCTCTGCAAGACATCAAATAGTAGCACGTGATGTTAACAGAAAGATGAAGTCTCTTCCCCTTCCATTTGTTTTGGTGAACAAGTTAGTGAGAGCTCAAGCAGATAAAGTCTGGACCAAGCTCCAAAAAGGTCAGTGAACAAAGACAAAAGCTTTCCAGTTGCCACAAATGAATCTTTAATGACAAACATAAGCTTCACACAAAAAAAGCTTTTTCTACAAGTGCTTTCTCAAGTGTCACTTCCTGTTGCATATCACATCCTTCAATATATGTACGAAACATAATTTCCACGTACATTTAAACTAGTTTAAAGTTATTGTGCACACACACACGTATATTTATATATATATATATATATATTTCTTTATAAATAAAAAACAGAGCTAAAAAGACAGTAAAATATCGCTAAAAAATCATCTGATATCCTTTCTGAAAAAATGTAACTTCCTGTTACTTCAGACGAGTGAGTATACAACTAAATAATCACATTTAATTATACAGAGGCATTTATATACATAAATAATGCTATTGAAGAGACAATAGAATACATGGATTAAAAAATTATCTCTAATAGGCTTTGCCTTAAATACACATTTTAAGTAGAGAGATGTGTTTAAGCTTGGATGGTTGTCTGCTCTTAATACTTGTATCCATTTGTATTCAGCTCTTTCAGTTTTGTTAGCAATGCCCCCCTCCTTTATGTCGATCAGTAGTAACAACTTCCATAACCTTTAGCCTAAAGGTGTGACCTTCACCCTCCTCCTGAATATGCCTTTAAAGGCATTTATCTCAGCCTTTCTTCTTGTGTCTTACAAATGGTTACAAATCCTTTCTTTTAATCTACAGTTGGTGATTATTAATTATGTTTAGTACATATATTTTAGGATGTGATGTAATAAGCAGCAAGTGACATTTGAGGAAAGTCTTGTAGCAAAAGTATTTTTTGTGTGAAACTTGTGTTTGCTGTTAGACAAAGATTCATCCGTGGTATCTGGAACACTTTTTTTCTCTGTCCATTTGTTTTGGTCATAGGACTCCTTTATTTACATAGTCTAGCATCATAGGCTTCCTCTGTTTAGCACCCTTCATCTGAAATCCACAAATGTCCTTTGGTTTGATATTTTGCATCTCCAAGGGAATAGCATGAAGTAGAGCCATCTTACATGCTTCGTGTTTGTCTTTCGAGTACTGAATAGTAAGAAGAAACCTGCAACATAGTATCTGCTTTTGCAAAAGGACAGCCCTCTTCTTGTTCTTTTAATCTCATGAACATGTAATTTGTGCAAGTGTATGCTGGTTTCATGTGCATGCTTTTGTGTACAGACATGAACCACATGCTGATTTCTTTGCACCTCCACTGAGGCACTTACACTCAGTATACTTTTTTCTGCTTCATGGACTGAGTGACACTGGCTGGGGCTATTCCACTCCTCAAGGATAAGAAGAGCTGACCAAGGGCACCTTTCCATCCCTAGTTCCCAGTTTTCAATGTCTCAGACAGCATGGCTTCTTTAGCTGGCCAGCAGAAGATGTCATATGTAAGTATGCTATGCTGCTCCTGTGCCACTTTTGGATGGCACATGTGCTTTTTCAGCCAGGTGTATTTTTCAGCAGTCAGGTGTTTTTGCTTCCCCAAAATTATTTTTTTGCCTCCCTCCCTGTTAACAATCAAGAAACACACACACACTCACTGGACGTAAAGTACATATTCCCTTCCTCGTGGTGTGGGTATCTTCCCAGCACCAGCAGGGCAAGAGCCATCCAGAGGGCCTGTCATTCAGGCACCCATGCGGGTTGCTTGTATCTTCTGACATTGTAGCTGTGAAGCCACTTTTAATGGCCCTAATTCTACCCTTGGATTTGGGGAAAATGTGATCCTTGGCACCTTTGAATCTGAGAATGCCTTCACATGGGTGAATGCTTCTGCACACTTGTTAAGAAGGCTGCCACCAAGCCATGACTTGGTGGGCTGAATGCCTTCAGTAGGCTGCAGTTTGCATTATTATTCCTCCTTCAGAAGATGTCAGCATTCCACAACCTACACTGTCTTGCCCTCCCCCGAGGATGGTTATGTCCACCCTCCACTTTCAGCTTTATCACCTGCCTGAGGTGCTGCTGAAAATTTGGTTCATTGGTTGGTACAAGGCTATTGGCCCTAGGGCCTATACAAGCCTAGCTATAACAATTCCCTGGCTATTTCTTCCCACAATATTTACTTCCCTGGACCCCTGTCTAGCAGGGCGACTGACGTGATTCCTGGGGTGAATTTCCTTTCTCCCATCCAATCGTCGAGGTTCCTTTTGAAGAGGGACAAAGAGATGCTCTGCTTGACATTTATGGGCAGTGGTTACTTGGGCCGTAATCAGGACTTTATACATGTATACCACCAGAGCTTCCTACAACCACCAGGTGGTTGGCAACTGCCTAGCATATGATCTTACTAATGCAGACAAAGGATTTATGTTCATCGTGCATACAGCTGCAGTCATAACAGATGGGTTCTCCTGCCGTCAGGCGGGTCCTTGGTCGGCCGAATTCCAAAGTCTAGGTCCGGTGTCGGTTGTCGTCGCTTCTTCCCTGACGTCAGTGCGACAGGGGTATAAAAGAACCAGCCAACGCCATTTTCTTCAGTCTTTTTTGCCGCGCGGTGCCCGAAGCAGAAGCAGTTCGCAAGTGCTGGTCGGCCAGCTCCTGAGATTACAAAAAATTTGGAACCGAAGTCTTCTTAAAAGCTAAGTACTCCGTTGGGGAAACTTTTTCTTGCCTCAGACCGATGTCAGACAAAGTTAATAATTGTATTTCTTGTGGGAAGCAAATACCGCATAAGGATTTCCATTCCCTCTGTATACCTTGTTTAGGCCCAGACCACGACGTCTCGGTCTGTCGTTTTTGTGCTACATTCAACAAACGCACTATTAAGCGTTGGGCGGAGTTCGCCCAGCATTATTTTGGGAAAGCATTTAACTATACTATGTCGTCGGATACTCCGACTCCGGTTTTGTCTAAAAAACGCAAATACAAGGACCGACACTCGAGGTCCGCGGCCTCTACCGACACCACGCCAAAGCCGACTACATGTGGTCCAGTTCTCAGCGAGGCGCCTACGCAGCCCCTGATTACCGACGACACATCTTCGGCGGTGTCTCCTGTACCCGAGGTCGCAGGCTCCTCAGCCCACACCCTGACTACAGATACCGAAGCCACGCTTGGCATTGAAACACAGAATGTGGACAGGTCCACCTCCACTCAAGGTGTCTTCAGACCTTCCTCTTCTTTCTCCATCAAGGCTTTCACCAAGTCTAAAGCTGCCATGCACCCTAAGAGACCGGCTACACTGGGCCCATTTCCAGGCCTCATGCCTAAGAAGCAGATGCTTAAAATGGCTGAGGATTTAATTACTCTAATCAGAGGTTCTCAGCCACCTCCGGACAAAAGACCCAGAGTGGAGGAAGATTCCTCCTCCTCTGATCAGGGCTCCATTATTTCAGAGCACTCTGATTATCAGGAACAGTCTTACTCTCCTTTTGAAGACTCTGACGCAGAGGAATCTATTCCTTCTGTATCCCCCCCCTGAGGATTACTCATTTGGTGAAACTCTGCATACCTTAAGGGAACACTTCCACTGGGAAGGCCAGGATTATTCAGATTCCAAGAAAAGGCTCAGGGAATTTCTTTTGTTACCCCAGCACAGGCCTCTGTCTATACCTCCTGTCCTGGACATCCTAGATGATGTTTACTCAGAGGCCTGCCTTAACCCGGACTCTCTCCCTCCAGCTCCAGTTAAGCCTGACAGGTACTACAGGGTTCCTGACTCACATCAATTTCTATACAAAAGCCATGCTGCTGACCTAGAAACCATCTCACAGGGGCCCAAGGGAGTTAAGGCCTCCATTGCCAAAAACCCATTGCCTTCCGAGAGAGATTCCAGATCCTTAGAAAGGTGGGGAAAAAAGGTATATACCTCTGCTACCTTATCCATGAGGGCCTTAAACTGTCAGTTTCATATTCTAAAATACCAACAGTTTCTGTTATCTCAATTGAAAAGTAAAATGTCACAACCTGAACAACCAGACTTGAAGGAGTTGCAGGATTTGATGCATAGTGCAGAACAAGTGGGAAACATACCTTACAATGTGGTTTTGATGCTCTAGAGGCCTCATGTAGAGCTGCTGTTACAGGCTCAGTCATACGAAGGCATGCTTGGCTCAAGGAACAAGCCTTGCCTGATCATGTCAAAGCTAAATTACTAGATGCCCCTCTTCAAAAGGATGTACTATTTGGGGCAAATGCTGAGGAAGTATTACGGAAAATGGAGGAAAAGGCTAAATCAATGCAAACTGTGAAAGAATTTATGCAGGTTCAACCCCCACGTTTTAGTAGAAATTGGCCTTCCAAAAACTGGTCCTTTCCTGCCACAGACAGACCCCAAAGAGGCAGATACAGGTGCCCGAGGGGCAGAGGACAAACACAAAGCTCGTACAGAGGCAGACAATGGCAAGCTCCTAAACAAAGAGGTGGTGAGGACAACTCGCAATCTTTCAGAAAGCAAAACCAGTGACTTTCCCCTTTGCATGCCAACCAGGTCTCAAATGGCAGCACCCTTAGGAGGAAAGCTGGCACTATTCTCAAAAAATTGGCATATTGTCACAAAGGACAAATGGATCCTGAACATTATAAACAGAGGCTACAAATTCCATTTTCATACCCTTCCAAAAATGAAAGGCATGCCAAACCTGCCACACAATCAAAGGGCAGAGGCACAAAAGCAAGTTTCAGATCTTATAAACATGAAAGCTATTCAAGAGGTACCTACACAAGGTCGAGGTTTTTATTCCAGGCTATTTCTGGTGCCAAGGAAGGGCAAAGATTGGAGACCTATTTTGGATCTTTCCATCCTAAACACATTCCTACTCGTACCAAAATTCAAGATGCTCACTCTACAGCATCTTCTTCCCATGCTGGGCAAAAGGAGTCTTGGCTGGTAACATTGGACCTCAAGGAGGCATACCTGCATGTCCCAATCGGACAAAATTGCAGAAGATACCTCAGATTTCTTGCAGGTTCAATACATTGTCAATTCTCTGCATTGCCCTTTGGTTTATCTACTGCGCCCAGAGTATTCATGAAATGCCTGGCATCGGTAATTGCCTACTGCAGACTTCAAGGGATACAAATATACCCTTATTTGGACGACTGCCTGATCCAAGTGGACAGCAAGCACATTCTTCTGAAACATCTGGCTTATGTAATAATGTTATTAAACTCTCTAGGATAAACAGTCAACAAAGAGAAATCAAGACTAATACCCTCTCGGAAGATAATTTTCCTGGGTGCCAATTTGGACACAAACACCCAGATGGCCTACCTCACGCCAGAGAAGCAGGGGCAACTAATTCAATATTTCAGAACACTGGCAAATTGCACCAGGCTGACTGCAAGGAAAATCCTGCAGGCTCTGGGATTCATGGCATCTTGCATCTTACTAATCCCATGTGCAAAGCTGCATATGAGAAAACTACAATGGTACCTAAAAAACATATGGTCTCAACACAGCCACAGTTTGGAAACAATGATACCACTAATTCCATGTCTGCAAAAGGAATTTCTGTGGTGGGCTCAAGCATGCCAAACAAACACAGGTCTTCCATTCAGCAAGCCTCAAGCAAATCAAGTCATCACAACAGACGCCTCGGACTATGCCTGGGGGGCATACATGACAGACTGGTGCATTCAGGGCAAATGGACCCAAAAAGAAAAGCACCTTCACATCAATCAAAAAGAAATGCTAGCAGTGATAAATGCTATTACAGCCTTCAAGGACCTTCTACAACCAGGTCAACTATTGATAAGAACAGACAACACCACAGTTATGTGGTACATAAACAAGCAGGGAGGAACACATTCTTATCCCCTATGCAGACTGGCCATGTCACTTTGGAACATGGCCATGGACTTACAAATGGAGCTGCAAGCACAGTACTTGCCAGGCAAGGAAAACACGTTGGCAGACAACCTAAGCAGGAATATGACAGATCCACACGAATGGAAGTTGCATCCAAAAGTTTTTACAGAAATAATCCAAGAATGGGCAAGGCCAGACATAGATCTCTTTGCCTCCCACAAAAATCAATTGACAAAATTCTGCTCAAGGATCTTCCATCCAAAGGCCTGGAGAGTGGACGCCCTCTCTTTCAGTTGGACATCAATGACAGTTTATGCCTTCCCACCTCTTCCTCTGCTGCCCAAAGTCCTATTGAAGACCAGAGCAGACAGACCAAAGATGATCCTCATTGCTCCGGACTGGCCAAGGCAACACTGGTACCCACTACTAAGGAGCCTGACGCATTCCCCACCATGGACCCTGCCTCTAATGCCTCTTCTTCTGACTCGGCACAGCTTCAAAACTCTTCACAGTCAGCTGAAGACACTCAGTCTACCCACATGGAAGATTCCTTAGCATCACAGCAGGCCCTGCTCTCCAAGGAGGTGCAGGATGTCATTTTGGAGGCCAGAAGGCCATCTACTAGAAAAGCTTACTCTGCAAAATGGAAAAGTTTTTGTGTTTGGAATGAGAAAAAGGGCCAGTGCCCTGGAAAACTGAATTTACCTCAAATACTACAATATTTGGCCGAACTACTAAGCAGTGGACTTTCGTTCTCCTCCATCAAAATCCATGCCTCAGCCATTTCTGCAGAATACAACACTGATCCACCTTTATTCTCTCACCCTCTATTAAGACAGTTCCTCAGAGGGGCTAAGAATTTAAGACCTCCAAGAAAACAACCAGTACCTGCTTGGGATCTTAATTTCATTCTGGAAAAACTGACTTTGCCCCCTTTTGAACCAGCTGCCTCATCAGATTTACAATATTTGTCCTGGAAAACAGCTTTCCTTCTGGCTATCACTTCAGCTCGTAGAGTTTCAGAACTACAGGGTCTTATGGCTGTCCAGCCTTTCATCATCTTCCATCAGGACAGAGTTTCATTACGTACCAACCCGTCCTTTATGCCTAAAGTGGTATCCAGGGTAGCTTTAAATCAGGCCATACATTTACCTACTTTTTATCCTAATCCTCAAAACAAAGGGGCGAGATTACTGCATTCCTTGGACATCCACAGACAACTGCATTATTATTTGGACAGAACAAAGCCTTTCAGAAAATCAGAACAGCTTTTTGTGGCCTATGCGGTAGGAGCTCAAGGAAAGTCAATATCCAAACAGATAATCTCAAAATGGATAGCCCACTGCATACGCTTTTGCTATTCCTTTCATGGCAAAACTGTACCTACAGGCATTACAACTCATTCCACCAGGGCCACAGCCACCTCTGCAGCCTTCCTCAGAGGAGTTCCTACCAAGGATATTTTAGAAGCAGCCACTTGGAGTTCTGTGCATACCTTCTCTAAGCACTACAACCTACCAGTATACTCCAAGTCTAGAGCAGGCTTTGCCACTGCAGTCTTGCAGGGCATTTTAGCTCCTCCTAGCTCCACCTAGTGCCTACCACCCCTTTCTTAGCTTTGGGATTCTACCCATCTGTTATGACTGCAGCTGTATGCACGATGAACATAGTACAGTTTTGTACCTTCCATAAATGTAGATGTTCGAGTGCTAATACAGCTGCAGTCCAGGTTTCCCTCCCAACTTCCCCTCTAGGGGGTATTCTTTTATGGTGTATTTGCTTGCAACTACTGTTTTTTTGATTATATTGCTTTGCATTATTACATTATTTTATGTATTGCCTTCCTTCTGGGGGCACCTGACATCTGGGGCAAGAAAGACTGAAGAAAATGGCGTCGGCTGGTTCTTTTATACCCCTGTCGTACTGACGTCAGGGAAGAAGCGACGACAACCGACGCCGGACCTAGACTTTGGAATTCAGCCGACCGAGGACCCGCCTGACGGCAGGAGAACCCATCTGTTATGACTGCAGCTGTATTAGCACTCGAACATCTACATTTATGGTAGGTACAAAACTGTACTTTCTGAAGAGCCCATAATATGTATAGTATGGGATTTTACATTTATTAACTTATTTATAGCTGATAATGCTTGTGTTAATGAGGTGATTCCCCAGAGCATAGCTGAGAAAAAGGACTTTTTATGTGAAACGAGTGCATTAAATTGATCAAGTAAAGTAACACTTTGTTTGCTTTTTGAGTTAATTTTATTTGTTTCATATCTGAGTACCTGATCTGTGGTAGTAAATGGTGCAAGTTCGGTATCACGATTAAGTTAAACAGCAATTTGGTGTTGCCTTTGAAGTGTTCTGCGGTGTAGGAGACAGTTTTTAATAGCACTATGAGTTAATACTGATTTTTCAGTTAGGTCATTCTAATTGACATTCGTTGTAAACTGAAGTTCTATGAAAATGATTTTGAGACATAACCAAATGATATTTAAACATTTTTGCTTTAAGGTCAAAATAAATTTGTTGAAATGAAAATTAATTTGCAGCTTGCATAAAACAGTATTTGACTTGTTAGTTTGTGTATTTTGAAGTTTGTTTGTAACCTGTTTCAAATATATTGTTAACACGACACTCTGTAGAGAATTTTTTTAATTTATATCTTCCGTTTCCCATTATTTCTCCAGATATGTTTGTGTATTTTGCCGTTTTCATACTGAAGTACATACAGACTTCAAAAGCTTTCAGTTAAACTGGGCTTTGCAGCAGTAAAATTTAACTGGCTGTTTTTTTGTCATTTCACGTTTGATCTCAGTCACTTTCTAAATCTTTGCATGTTTTTTCCCTATAGGGAAGCCTGCAGTCCATCCAGGAAGCAATTCAGTGTCTACAGGAGAAAACTAAAAATGAGTGCTTCCAGATAAAACAAGTTTCAGAACCTTTCTTGGGTTTTGGTATCCTGGTGCAACAGTTGTTTAAGGTTGAACCTAAAAAGTTGCCCATCATTATGCCTGATGGTGTTACCCTAATTCTGAAGCCACTGGGAGCTCGTATGTCTAGAAAGGAATGGAAAGCAAAGAAATCATCTGCCTTGAAACCACTTCCCATAAGACCTGCTCCAGCAATAAAGCCCAGCCTAAATGTGATAAATTCCAAGAAATCGCCCCTAAAGTTGACCAGGGGATCCACATCCTTTCATAAGTTCAGGTGTAGAACTCCCATATTAATCAGGCCAAGAAATGCATTATCTTCAGGTTCTGCAAGTCAGTCACTGGATAACATGACAGAAACTATGACTGCTTCTGCTGTCCAGACCACCTCTCCTTTCCAGACTACTTCACCCATGCTTCTTTCAGATGGAAGAAATTCTAATGTGTCAGTTGCTCCACAGACTACAGCATCTGTTTCATTGTTTCCCCCACAGACTTCCTCGGCTGTTCAACAGAGTCCCAAAGTAAAGGCACAGGGGTGTAGAACACCTCGAAAACGAGGTCGGCAGAAGAAGAAATTAAGTTTTATCAAGTCAACTCCGTTTATAAAACCTGCCTTGCCCATTCAGCCAACTCCTGTGATACTTGCTGTACCTGCTTCCATGAATGTAGTTACAGTTGGAAATAGATGCAGTATGATTCAGCCTTTAAGTACAACAGTTGAAGGAACAACCCAGACAGCTCCATTGACAACTCTGCTAGTAAATCCTTCCCAGTTTACGCATTCAGTAAGCCAGCCACTTACAACAGCTCCTGTAAGCTGTGTGTGTACACCTGTTAAATCACCATCTTTTCCCGTTTCAGGTTTGGTATCTACTGAAGGCAGTGTGCCATGTAGTTTGGTTGGCATCACTGGTTGTGAAGTACATCAAGAATCTAAGTTTAAGAGTCATGAAGATACTAAATGTGAGGATGAGCCAAAATCTGAATGTAGCTTGAAAAACATTTCCAGTTGTACGCTTAACAATGATTTCTTGAATCCAGAGGATTATACTGAAGAATCCAGCTTGCACCAAAAACAAGAAAGTCTACACTGTAGCAATGAAACTGTTATTAAAGTAAACGCTTCAGAAACTGAGAGCAATGAGGATCATCATGGCAGGCAAGCAGTTACTCAGGACTATCAAATAAATACTTCTGCTGATTGCAACCCTAAAAGTGGTGAAAACAGCAAGTCAGTGCTAACTATTGTGGCAGCAGAAAGTTCCCAAGAAAAGGGCAGGTTAAGAGAAGAATCTAAAAGGGAGATCATTTTGGGCCTAGGGCAAGAGCTGGAAGTAGAAGCTCCACAACAAAATAAAAATACAAGTAAGGCAGAAAAAGAAAATAGCAAAGAAAATGAAAATGTAGATCAAGACGTTAAAGACACTGAGAAAAATATTATTAAAATGAACGACTGTGAAATGACTGAAGTGTTGCCAGATACATCTGTTTGTGAAGTTGTTCAAAGCCCACCTAAGATATCTTTGTGTGAGGTGGATGTTGCATCTTGTAGGACGTCTGATTTTAAGTCAAATGGCACTTCATCTAAAAAGTTTGTTTGTGAAATGGACACACCTTTTCCAGACGTTTCTGAAGTAGGTAAGACCCCATCTGTGATAGCTGTTTACAAGTCAGATGTATCTCTTAAATCACCTGTCCTTGAATTGAATGAAGGGTTGCCTAAGACACCTGTTGGTGAAGCTGACAAAGCATCTTCAAAAGCAGATGTCTGTCAGGTAGCTGAAAAGTCACCTAAGGCACCTGTTTGTGAGATAAATGAGGTGTCACCTAAAAAGCTAGTTTGTTTTGCAGATGAAGGTTCAGCTAAGACATCTGTTGGCATAGTAGAAATTGACTTTAGCAGCCCAGTGGAAAAACATGAAGATGAATCCACTACTGATGGACAGTCATCTAACACTCCTGGTGGTCCTGAAGTAGGTGGAGAAAAAGGACAGGAAGAGGAGGAGGAGGAGGATTTTGATGATCTCACACAAGATGAAGAGGATGAGGAAGTAATGTCATCTGCTTCTGAAGAGTCAGTGCTATCTGTACCAGAACTTCAGGTATGTTAAATATCTGTGATGTGTGTAGTATGCTGCTTGCTCTGTTTTTTAGTGAAGAACTTTCAGCCACCTACTCCCACATATATACATTGTAAAAGTTGTGATGAATTTCAGGAGTGTTTGCGGTTATGAATGTGCAACTCATAAGTGAAGAGCAGATTCTGAACTGCCTGCTGTAGTGATGTGTCTTTTCTAGTGTAGCACATGTAGTTTGTTTTCGATTGTGTTTACGTCCATCAAAGGTGTCAGTTTTCATATACTTTTATAAGTTCCTCTTAGTACAGTGACAGTTTTTATTCACCATAGCATACTCTTAACGTTTTCAGAGTTTTTTGTGTGTATTGAATGCACCTCAGCGGCACATGTTGCTTCATTGTAGTTGCACTGTTCGCAGAATGAAGAGTAAAAGGGGCTTCTAAACACTACCATGCATCTACAATCTCGGCATTTGAAGATGCAGTTTCTGTGTTTATAGGTGCTGAATATAATGTCAGTGAATGACCACTGAGCGGTTGTCAGTGTAATGTTCCAAGACACTGATGAAAACTCAAACTGAACTTGCCACCACAATTAGTACTTTGATTTTCCTTCAGAGACATTAAATTATTAAGCCTCTTGTGACTTTTATGGGAGGCTGTTGCAATCACTGGTTTCCCATAAAATCGATATGCTCTTTTAAATAACTAAATACAAAGGTCCATTTTACAGCATTGACCTTCACAATGCCATGTGTCAGAATCCGGAATCTTTCAACCTTGAACATAGTTAAGTCCAAAAATCAGTAAATTTTATTGTGCTTTCAGGTTTTTGTATTCATTGTGGTTTTTATTTGCAGATTGAAGCAAATCTTAGTTTGTTTGCAACTCTTTAGGAGTTTTATACAAAGGTGTCTGTAACTATCATGATTAGCTGAAAGTAAGAGCACTTGTAAGTTAACAAATGTAGATGTGGCAAGTTAGCATTTCTCTGCTCGGGTGTTATTGCTAGAATCAGAAACAGGCCATTTTGTATGTTGAATTAGACAGGAGATAGACCAGCTGCTTATTTTGCTTTAGATCTGTACACAAACTGAGCCTCTGTTAAGATTTATATTAAAACTTCAATGCCTACAAATGTTTAGCAGTTTATTAATCATTTATGCCAGTTCTTTGTATACACAGACCACTTCTGTTTTACGGGACTGTGCTTGGAGACAGCTTGTAGTTGAAACAAAATTAGGCATATTTGATGCCTTGCTTTGAATTGTTCAGAAATTATTGACCTCCAACTTCATTGTGTTGATATTACAAATTTATTTATGCTGTAACCCCTTAAGCATTACACCATGTACTTTTACTGTTTATATATTTTTTTTATTGTTGATGTCATATGTTATAAGCTTCTGCCATTTCCGACACAGAAATGTAATAAATCCACTTATTGTTCCTGGATTATCTGCTGAAGTGCAGCTCCATATCATTCCAGGTTTGTCTGATAAACATAATTACATCCTGTGTGCTTGCATTGCAGTCAATAATGTATGCTGAGATGTTCAGTAAATTGGCTGTATTTGTTGCCCTAGACCTATGCAGTTACTTATGCTGTGGTTGGGGTAATACTTTCCATATACATAGGCTGTACAGTGGCACAGCAGATAGTTGTCACCTCACAGCAAGAGGTTCTCCAGTTTGATTCTCAGCTGGGCTGCTGTCTGTGTGGAGTCTGCATGTCCTCCCAGTGTTTATGTGGGTTTACTCAGAGTGCCCTGGTTTCCTCCCACATTCCGAAGACATGCAGTAGGTGGACTGGACACTTTAAATTGGCTATAGTTGTGAGTGTGCATGCAAGTGTGTAGTATGGAACAACAGCTGAGGCAGGGCTAGCCACCTAGCAGTGTGACCCTTGGCTCTAAATGACTGTCGCTGTTGAAGTGACACCCCAACCCCATGTGCAAAAACAGGAAAACGAATTGTGGGTGGTGGATAAGACTGAGAGTAATAGTGTGTATTCCTATGCTTAGTATACAAACCCACCCCATAGCTCACTATTTGTTTAACTGTGGTCACTTGCATGAAAGCGTCACAAATTTGTACTGACTTCTAATTTAATTTTCATTTATTAGAATTAGCCATTGTCGGTACTTGTTAAAGTGAGAGAGACATCATCATTGTGGTGTACTGAGATCTGTTATCTGCTGAAATTTAAACCTTTTATGTCACTTTGCTTATACCATGCATCATCTGCTGTTGGTTAAACATTTCTTTACAGTCTTTGTGACACAAGATCACTGGATGAACAGCTTTCTGACTGTGTGATAGATCATCTTTAAATACATCATGGCTATATGATTATGTCCTTCCTTGAATCACTGTTGCAGTTTTACTAATAGAGGAGATATCCCGACAAGGATAGCTGTACCATCCATCCAGCATACCAAAGCCAGGGTGCCTTTCTTTTGCACCATGCAGTCCAACATACGACTTAACTCATTCCCTCCAGGAGAGTTCTGTTGAGTGTGTACCTTTAACTCCCAGTGAGTGTGGCTTCATCCTTTAAAAAATGAAGTTATCACCTTACAGCTCTAACAAGTACTATTTGACAGAGGTAATATATCAATACAGTTGTGTTTGCCATCATGTATGCTTCAAGATAAAATATTCTGAGACATTGTATGTAGCATGGTATTGGAATTATTAATGTAAATATGAACAGGCAATAATTGATGCCTAGAGGCGCAGTAGGATGCAACTGCAGAAACGCCTGGAGACGTCACTTTCTTTTGATGAGAAGGAAGAACCATGGTTTATTTAGGAAAATCTGAAGGCATACCTCAGATAATAAAGGAAGACGTTCTTGGTTCCTTGGTTGAGGTACGTCAGGACATAGAGTTTTTTTGCAAGCAGATGCCCCACTTAAGAAGCAAAAGTCTAAGTATACTGCTTTGCCTCAAACATCTAGGGATCCCCAAAGGAATGGCAGGATTTTACACAGGGGCTTTTCAAGGCCTTTGTCTTTGAAGCCTCCTCAGTTTTGTGCGGTTTCTTTTTCTTCTCCTTTTCCTGTCAAGAGACATTGAGAGGTTTCTTCTTAGGACTAGGACTCTTACTCTGAGGAGGATTCTTTGGCTTATTCTTCCTACATCCATTCCCCTGTGGCTTATTCCACTGATGATGAGAATACCTTGTCTTCTGACTCTCGTCTTGAAGAACTTTCCTTTGTAGACCCTATAATTGAAATGATGCAGCATTTTAAGTGGGAAGGTTTCCAGTTATTTGATGTTTTGAAACGTACTATGCACATTTGAAAATCGGGAGTTGCCTAAACCCTCTGCCATTCCCCTGTTTTGGAGGTTTGCTGGACACTTTCTATACTGTCTGCCTTACTTATGAGTCTCAGCCACCTGCCTCAAAGAATTATCATAGATTTTACAAAGTCACAAACTCACAAAAATTCCTATATATAAGAACCCTTCCTCTGATCCAGATGTTAACTCAATTTCCACTGCAAAGCCTACTAAACTGCTTCACACATCTAATCTTTTGCCAACGGATATAAATAGCAGAGCTGCTGATAGATATGGCAAAAAGATGTACACCTCAGCCACACTACCTTTTCTTGTTATCAGTGGCCAAACTTACATAGTCAGATATCTTTTGTATGTTTTGGAAAATCGGGGCAATGTCCTTTCAGATTTACCTTTCTTGGACACTAAATCTTCTGCTTGATATCTTCTTAACTCTGCTTCTAGATACTCATAGGCCTTACCTGAAGGTGTCAGAGCTAAACTACTAGACGTGTCTGGATAAACAACATGTTTTTGGTTCTTCTGGTACAAAATTTGGCAAGAGAAAAATAAGATCATACAAGATTTTAAGCAAACCTTCCTCTCACAAGCTCCAAGGTTTCACAGAAGCTACCCTGCCAAGGCTGTCCCTTTCTATGTAAGGCCCAAAAGCCTTTTCATAAGTAAAAAACTAACAAGTGGAAAATTCAAGACAATTCACAGTAGGATTCCAAGGGGGTCTTAAATCCTCTCTTCCTGACAAACCAACCTCTTTGACTGTCAGCCCTTACCTCTTCCTCCACTACAACCAATCCTTTGTCTCAAAAGCTGTCTGTAGTCTTGCCAATCTGGCAACCCACAACTTCAGACAAATGGTTCCTGTTTATCATCCAAAAAGATACAAAACATCTTGGATTGCTTTTCCATGTCTCGGGTTTTCCTCAACTTTCTTAAAACCAGATTCAGCTCATTCTACTGCTTTTTAGGGCATCTTTACTCGGGGAAACACTAGAATTTGTCATTTATCAGTTAGGAGGAGGGTTTTAGTTCAGAATTTTTGTAGTTTTTCAGAAAAGAGGGACATTGGGGATCCATTCTGTATCTTTCTTCTGTCAACATTAGTCTCAAAATTTCAAGTTTCAGGATGTTGACACTGCAGTCCTTACTTCCATTGTTTCTTCTGCAAGCCTTTTTGGGGGAATTTGATTTAAAGGATGTTTACCTTCACATTCCTATTAATGCAGAATGCAAATTCGTAAGGTTCTCTGTCTATGTTTCACTTCCAAGTTTCTGCTTTATCTTTTGGCCTTTCAGTTGCCTCAAGCATGTTTAAATAGTGCCTTGCACCTGTCATCGCCTTTTACAGACTTCAAGGAATTCAGATGTTTCCTTATTTGGACAGTGTCCTGATTCACACTCCTCCTTGAGAGATTTTAAGGGCCGTGGACTTCACAGTGAATCTTGAGCACATTGCAGGTTCAATTTGAACCTGAAGAAGTCTTGTTTGAGCCCATCACAGGATCTGATTTTCCTAGAATGCAGGCTTATTACTCTGCCCATGATAGCCTTCCCTCCTCCAGACAATGTTCAGCTCCTCTCAGGATGCTTTCTAAGCCTTCTTCTCTTGAGTGCTACCTCAGCAAGTGCGATATTAAGAGCACTGGGTTACATGGTATTAACAATTACAATGGTACCTTATTCCAGATTGCACATGAGGAAGCTACATTGGGTAACTCAAGTCAGTTTGAACTCTGCACTGCCATCCATTAAACTTCCTAATTCTGTTGCCCTTCATCAAGAAGGAAAATGTTGTGGTAGATGAATCAGATTTTGCTCAAGCTAGGAGTACTTTTCTGGTTCCTTCCGCTTGCCAGCAGTTGTTCATGGATACTTCAGATCTGGAGTGGGGAGCTTGCTCCAAATGCATCAAGATCCAAGGAAATTTGATCATCCAGAAAGAGAAAAGACCACATAAACATAAATGAAGTGAAATTAAATGAAAACCATTATCGTAGCTCTTCAGTCCTTGCACTACCTCTGGACACCTGGTCTTCTACAGATTTAGACAGACAACACCATATTAATGTGGTACATAAACAACCAAGGAGACATCATATTTTACTCCCTTCTGCAGACTAGCCTTGATTGCATAGGACACTGCTATTCAGCATTTTCCTTCAGGCTGTGTATTTCCTAGAAAAAAGAGCACTGTTGCAGATCTTTTGAGCAAGTCTTAAGCAAACAGTCATGAATGAATGCTGATGACACCAACTGGAACAGTGAACCACCGGAATATTTTATTATTTATTTATTTGTTTAACATCTGTTAACCAGGAAAGTCCGACTTGGAACAAAGCCAATTTTCAGCGGAGGCCTGGGTAGAAAAGCTCCATATGCATATCTTTGTAACGTGTGAGGAAACTGGAGCACTCGGCAGAAACCCACACGAACATAGGGAGGACATGCAGACTCCACACAGAAGGCACCCCAGCCAAGAATCGAACCAGCGAACTTCTTGCTGTGAGGCGACAATGCTACCACTGCACCACTGTGCCATCCAATTAAATAAAGGTTAAGCGCTTTCATTTGTTATGGACTTCATCAGAAGTAAATGAGAATTCTTTAAATAAGACCATCAGCCTTGCCTACATTTTTCCCTTCTCCTCACAACAAAGGCAAGAGAATGTTGCATTATTTTGATGTACACGGCAGCTCAGATTTTATTTGGATAAAATGAAAAATCTTAGGAAATGTGATTGGCTTTTTGTATTCTTTCAAGACAAGAACTCAGGTTCACCAGATGTTCATCATTCGCACTGCCTTAGTAGCATATGGATTCATTCCCTGCACAAAATCACATTGGCAGCTTCCCAGAGCTCAAACCGTCTTCTGACTATGATAGGGGATTGGCCAAGTCCTTTCCATCAGGGGAAACCTTCAGTCTTTTAGTGCCAGTTATAGGACTCTCACAGCTGTTACTCCTCAGCAGCCTGCATTTGTGGATTACACTTTCCATACCCGGGTAAGAACCATTTAGGAACATCCCTTCCTCATTGTGGCTGTATACTTTTGATTTCTTTCTGTTTTGTTAAAAATATATTTGTGTGTGTTAACTATTTCATAGTTTCATAGTATAGTACTAGGCTATCTGCCCTGGGGCATTTGTAAGCCTAGCCATAGTGATGTGGCTTTTGCCACCCCATGAAATGGTACAAAAATTGTACAGAATAAATTTAGAATACTGTGCCTGTGTCTAGTAGTGACACAATGAAGGTCCCCTTATATAATAGAATTAGTTTACTGTGCCCCTGTCTAGTAGTGACACAGATGTGACCCCTGGGGTAAACTTACGATCTCCCATCCACTCATCAAGATTTATCTTGAAAAGAGTCAGTGAGGGGCTCTGCCTAATACGAACTGGGATCCTGTTCCAAAGCATGGGAAGCCTCTGGATTATGAATCTATCCCTCCAGCATGTCCTATTCATACTTGTGCCGAGGTTTAAGTCTTTAGCTCTCGTGGTCCTGATGGATTTGGATTTTTTGAGGTGGAGCATGTCCATCAGATTCTGATTGGACATGGCCTTGTACGTCAGGCAGAGATCACCTCTGAGCAGGTGGTATGCTACTGAATAGAGCTGAAGTTTCTTTAGTCTGGCAGAATAAGACATATGTTGGAGACCCTTGATCCTCTTGGTGAGGTACTTTTGTGGTCTCTCCAGCTGTTGCAAATGCCGGGTGAGGTACATTACCAAATGGGGCATTGTACTCAATCATGGGTCTGATGAGGGAGGAATATAGGGGTACAATGACATCCTTGGATCTGGATGTGAAACCCTTCATGATGAGGTGTGCAAGGTAGAATGTTTTTCTAACCACTTTGGCAACGTGGGTGTCAAATGAGAGGTCGCTGTCGACTTGGGTCCCTAGGTCTCTGATTACTTTTTCCGTACTCAGTGGGTTGCTGTCTATGTGATAATTTGTGGGTACTTTGTTTTTCCCAAAGGGGATGACTATACATTTTTTGGCATTTAGTTTAAGGCCGTGACTCTTGCACCAGTTGTCTGTTTTTGTGAGGCCTTTTTGTAGGATGTGTGTGTCTGCTGGTGTATCGACTATGGCGCCTAGTTTGCAGTCATCTGCAAACTTTGTCAGCCACAGCCCTCCCATGTTTGCTTTAACATCTGAGAAATAAATGCCGAACAAGAGGGGTCCCAGGACAGATCCTGTGGGACACCACTTGTGACTAGCTTTGAGTCTGACATTGCTATTTTAATAGTCTTGCTATTTGATGCTGCTGTTAATTCTCTTGGAATTCTAACTTACTGTTGTGTTGTTTGTATGCTTAATACTGCTTTTGTGCAGTTGTCAAGCGTTTCTAAAGTGTTTTATGACTTGTATTGGAAAACTGAATTTCTGTGGTGTCAGTTGAACACTAAGGTCTGTGTTGTGCGTCTAGAGCTTGGTGCCAAGAGGCCTGTTGTTTCTGTAGTTTTTCTGCTTCCTTTAAAGTTCTGACAGGAAAGTATTGCATTTTTCACCTTTTTCTTCGTATTTATGATATTTCTGATTTAACACTGCTGTAGCAGTTTTTGTCTTTAAATTGCAATTTTACCTCAAATTACCTTATTTGCATTTTCTGTGGAGATTTTGTTTTTCATTTCTGACAGGGAAATCTGTAAGTAAATGCTTATTTATACTGGTTTGAAAGGCTTCTGTTTAAGGGAATGTATTTGATTTTTTGTCAGTATTTGGACAAGTGAAGTTTATTTGGTATTGTGATGGGGGGCTGCTGTTTACTGTCCTCTGCAGATTGTAGAACAAGGCTTAGCACACTTTAAACTGTTTCTGCTATATTTGGGTCTATAGTGGATGATCTAACTTTCAAAAGTTCAACTGTCATATGGTTGACACCATATGATCGAATTTTTGAAAGTTCGAACGTTTTAATGGAGATCTCTGTACAGCGTGGAATGGGAAGACTTCCCTTTTCTGCACTGTAGTGTGATCTCAGAGTTGGTATATGTAACGAGTGTGGGGGGGTTGGGGTGCAGGGGGGCTTGTCTCACCTGCTTAAAACATTCAGGTAGGTTATTTTTGTAGTTTATTTTTTTTGTTTATTAGATTTTCAAAATTTTAAAAGTTCCATCATATGGTATCGACCATAAGACAGTCGAACTTTTGAAACTTCGATTATCTAATATAGACCCGCTATATTTTATGCAGTTTAACTGTATTTGCATTGTGGGGAACATGTTTACATTCCATTATTGCTGCCCTTGGTCAGCCTTTAATAGTAGTGTCAGTGTGTTATTCTGGCTGGTGTCCCGTCCCCCCCCCCCCCCGACTTGATGGAACGTGATACGCCCGCCTCTCCCCCATCAAATCCAATCTCACTTAAAAAGAAAAGCCTGAACAAAAGCATGCCTCAGTTTATGTTTTGTGAATCTGTTGTGTTTGCATTAACCCACCCTGCAGACCACTTACCTTTTTCCCCATCATCCTCTGGTGTGAACCCACAGCCCTGTATGGGTATGGGGACCAAGACGCATCTTCCTGGGCTATTACAATATTTTGTTCAGGTGTTGGAGAAACAACCCCTTTAGGTGCAAGACAAGTCCAGGATAAGAGACCCCTTTGCCAGACGTAATATTCTGTCCCAAAATATTTTGTCCTCCAGTGTAGTTCATAGTAAGAAGAAACAGGAACTTCAGTAGACAGCAGTCATATAATTGCCATGTATGGGGATGAAGTGGTTTTCTTAGCTAAGTGCGTTTTACAGTCACCTAATCTGAGACTATGCTTATGTTCAGAATGACTGTGTGGCTGCCATCTATAGAAATCATTCTAGCTCCACATATTTTGATGGGGACTCTTGATGGAGACAGTAGTGAACACTCTTGAGTTCATCTAGTCTGGTTCTTTGCAAGATGAACAGGTTCAAAAACTCAAGTGTTCACCTTTACAAGGATGATAGCTACGTTTATGGATGTGTTTGACTGGTAGCAATATTGAGCTATGCCAGAGATTGGCAGAGATAATTTTCTTATTGAGGATGAGATTCCAAATATTTTGGCTGTTCCTTCTCTGTTACCAGCCTTAGAAAAGGTCTATAAAACTGCATATAAAATCCCTTTGCTTAGTGAACTAGTTCCTAAATAAACTAAGAGGAAATAAAAGGTCTGCTCTGATATGGCAGCTCTCTTTGCTGCTTCTGTCAGATGACTAAGCTGCGGTTTCTCCAGCTGCCAACTCTAACAAGAGAGCTTTGGCTTCTAAACCTACACTGCCGGGGGGGCTTCATGTGGAAATTTATTTTGCCGTGTGTTTACAGTTTAAATGATGTTGCTGTATCTTTTCCTGCAAAACAGATCGTTTCAAATGTGACTCAGGTTGCAAAACATGCTTTGTGGAGTGTATTTAAAGGTGCTGACAATTTTTTGAAATGCAGCCACTTCTGTTGTGTTATGACAGATTGAGTGCCCCCCCGGGCCCTATCACAATATCAGAAGAAAGCCTGGTATCCACCACTTCTGCGGCACAGGTAAAAGTTGCATTTTCCAAAGCCAAGAATACAGCATCCATGGAACCTGGTAATATTCTTGGGTGCATCCTGCATGAGCTACAAAATGAACTGGCACCACATCTGTGTGCCCTGTTCAGTCACAGCCTTACCCCAAGCTATGTACCAAAAGAATGGCACACTGCTACAGTCATCTCGCTCCATAAAGGGGGAGCAACTACAGATCCTGGGAACTATCGCCCAATTAGCCTGATGAGTCTGTTATGCATAGCTGTGGAGCGCATCATCATGGATCTGCTTAACAAAGATATAGGCAATCTCCAAACTCTTGGCACCACACAATTTGGCTTTGTCAAGGGAGATCCTGCTTGCTGAACCTTGTTGACTTCTTCAAGGCAGTCACCGAGGTTGTGGTTGAGGGTAAGGCAGTGCATACAGCCTACCTCGACCTGGCCAAGGCCTTTGATACCATTCCCCACTCAGGTGTCATTGATAAACTCACCAAACTAGGCATCAGTCCTTGCATTACTAGGTGGGTTGCAAATTGGCTCACAGCACC
Organism: Protopterus annectens; assembly: GCF_019279795.1. NCBI lineage: Eukaryota > Metazoa > Chordata > Ceratodontiformes > Protopteridae > Protopterus > Protopterus annectens. The sequence continues at coordinate 710,377,018 of NC_056741.1, forward strand.
CACAGAGTGAAAGCTGCAGATTCCAAGTTAGACTGTTAACCAGTCACGAGTGGAGTCCCACAGGGCTCGGTCCTGGGCCCTCTCCTGTTTGGCATCTACTTCTCAGAAGTCCAGGCCAACACAGAAGGACTCTGGCTGACCAAGTTCGGTGATGACTGCAAGCTAGGAGTCAATGTGATCATGTTCAATCTCGCCGTTTGTTCTTACACATGGGTTCGGAGCCGATCCTCGGCTCCGTGCCGGCCTCTTGCAAGCTCTGCATCGAGAAGAAGCTCGAGACAATCTAATACCCACAATCCCCCTCTGCCTTTACCTCAGATCTAGTTTGCCGCTGCTGCATACGCATCGTTGGGAGCTAGCTCGAGAGTTTCTAAGCTAAGATATAACTTTATTTTGTTATATTTTATTAGGATTCTATTCTATTTGATGTTTTTCAGTGTTAACTGTATGATTTTGTTGTGGTTCCGTTAATTTATTGGTACCGTTAACTATAATTATCGGTTAAATATTTGTCGGGGCCTACACCCTTCATATTTTACCTAGTTAAGGAAAATTTTACCGGATTTGACAATTTTCATCGGTTTTGACTAACTTTATCGGATTTGACTGTTTTTACTGGATTTGTCTTTCTTCCCTATAATGTCTGAGAAGGTAAAGTCTGGTTTCAAGCATTGTCAGTGTGGCCAGAAAATGTCGGTCACTGACAACCATAGTTCCTGCGTCTACTGCCTTGGCCCTCTCCACTTACAAGAGGATTGCTCCATCTGTCACTCTTTTAGTGGGAGGGTCATGACAGATAGGCGCAGGAAACTAATGGACAGAGGTCTATTGAAACCTGCTTTCCAAGAGGCTCTGGATGCTTCTGACCAGGCATCGAAGTCCTCTAAGGAGTCGAAGACGTCGGAGCCTAAGTCATCGGCTCCGAGCTCTTCTTCAAAGGTTAGATCACGGTTCCACAGACTTGGGCCGAGTGTTCAACTGGTATCGGTTCCTGAGCCTCGAGTCTTGGAACCGGTGATGGAGCTCCCTCCTTCGACCTTATTGAGGTCGGCTCCGTCTTAGGTTCCTTCGACCCGTTCTTCCTCCAAACTTTCGGATGTCGATGTGGATCGCGTGGTGCAGAAGTTATTGGAGCATTCGGCCCTCTCCAAACTTATTTCGGTTTCCACCCAGTTGGTGTCGAAACTTGAAGGCCTCCCTGTATCTCCATCCATTCCTCCTCCGAGACCGATTCAGTCTTTGGAGCCGGAAGAGGCTGATCTACTGATTGTGGAGCCCTCGGGTCCAGAACCGTCCTTTCTCGGTCTGTTCCTCACCTCGACTCCGCCGGACCGGTACCGGAGTCTCGAGCCGACGGTCTGTTCTTGGTTCCGGGGCCGAGTCGAACCGACGTGTCGGTTCCGACTCTCCCCCTCGGGGCCTCGGCGCGGATCGATTCGGCTCCGTCCTCGGGGTCGATGCCTTCGGTGCCTGTGTCGGGGATTCTTCCCATTTCTTCGGAACCGGGGGACTCTTCGATGCGGGACCCGGGAGCGTTCGACCTGATGAGGAAGGTGTTGTCTACCCAGACAACCACATCAGTGGAAGCAGTCTCTCCTCCCCATAAAGGGCCTTTGTCTTCATCTGCACCCACGGCCACATCCAAGCGTCGGGCACCAGTGTCTCAGCCACCCTGGAGGTGCCCCTCTTCCTCGAGGCTTCTTCGGATGCTCCCCACGAGGAAGTCCCTAGGAAGAGATTGTGTAAGAGGAGACACTTGGATTCTCCACAGGAATCCTTGACATCTGATACTGACTTAGATGAGTCAGAGGGGTCCCCTAAGTCACCTTCAGAAGATGTCTCTTTTTCGGACATATTGGAGATCCTGAAGCAGAGAGGTGACTGGCAGTCCCTTCCCCCTTCTGAGGATGAGTCAGTTCTGCTGAAGGCATTTGGTGCTCGCCCTTCCTCCTCCTGGGTCACTCCGCCCTTCGATGAACTAATGGAACTAATTGCTCGAAGGGTGTGGGAGGCTCCTGACACAGTGGAAACTGTTCCAAGGAAACCTAACAAATACATCACAGCACCTCAGGATAAGTCCTACCTTACAAAAGGAGTTCCAGTAGACGCTATGGTGGTGGCAGCAGCCACGAAAAAGGAGATGTCGGAGTCTTCTTCGTCTGTCCATCCTCCTAATAAAGACTCTAGGACGATGGATAGATACGGGAAGTGCATTTTTAGTTCAGCTGCTTTTTCCATGCGGTCCCTGAACTATTTGACCCATTTTACACGTCTACAGAGGGATCTAGTCAAAGAGTTGGGAGATACCCTCCAGGGTGCTACAGATGCAGCTGTCTCAGAGAAAGTGACAGCGCAACTTAATACCCTAACATCGATTGTTAACTCGTCCATGAGGCTGATTTCCTCGCGGCGAAGGTTCGAGTAGGGCAGCAGCTTCAGCGATTGCTCTTCGTAGACAATCCTGGATGCCTATGCTCCTTTGCGGAAGCCTTCAAGTCTTCCTTTACAAACGCCCCATTTGACGGTGCCACTCTCTTTGGCCCCAAGGTAAAGGAGACCCTTACCCGGTGTGAACAAGAGGGAAAGACTCTGTCTGCTGTCGGAGTCTGTTTTTCCACCCCAACCAGACCGTACCCCAAAGGGCAACGCGGTGGAAAAATGTGGTTTCGAAAACCCCAAGGATCTTTCTCAGGCACACAGGGTGATGCCCCCTCTAGAGGCAGAGGAGGGGGCAGAGGTGGAAGACGCCGCCCTGGCGGCAGAGGGGGTCCGCAACATCAAGGTGACAGGGAAACACTCCCTGGTAAACCTTTCCAGCACTCCTGAGAGGAGGCCCGACTGTCCTGCTCTGGAGGCAGTCGCGGGTCGCTTAGCTTTATACCCTCAGGCCTGGCAAAATATAACTACAGACAAGTGGGTAAAAAGCGTGGTTACCAGAGGTTACAACATACCCTTCCTATCCCATCCCATCCCAAAGAAAAGACTTCCAGATGTACCGCCCCATCTGCGAGCCAGCAGCTATAGAAATTTCAAAGCTGCTAGAAAAAGAGTCATCCAACCAGTCCCAGCGGACCAGCAAGGATTCGGGACTTACTCAAGGTTCTTTTTAGTTCCAAAGAAAACAGGGGACTGGAGGCCCATTCTAGACCTAAGCTACCTCAATACTTTCGTCAGGAAAGAAAAGTTCCAAATGGTCACGCTTCAATCGATCCTTCCATTCTTACAGAAGGACGAGTGGATGTGCTCAATAGATCTAGAGGATGCATACTACCACATCAAAATGGCCAGGGCATCCAGAGATCATTTGCGCTTCCGGCTGGGAGCCAGTCACTTTCAATTTCGAGCCCTGCCCTTTGGTCTGACCTCAGCCCCCAGGGTCTTCACCAAATGCATGGCAGTGGTAGCGTCTCACTTGAGACGCCAGGGATTCCAGGTGTTTCCATATCTGGATGACTGGCTCCTTTCGGCCACCACCCGGCGTCAACTACTGCAGGCCAGAGACTTTGTTCTTCAACTGTGTGTTCACCTAGGGATCTCCGTAAACTTCGGAAAATCCTTACTTCAGCCATCACAAAATATCTTGTTCATAGGAGCAGAATTAAACACACGTCAGTTGATTCTGAGGCTTCCCCCAGAAAGGATATTATCACTTCAGACTCATATACATCTTCTACTCTTGTCAAGGAAATCTCCTGCAAAACTAGTACTGAAGGTGTTGGGCCTCATGTCAGCCTCCCTTATTGCAATTCCCTGGGAAGGCTGCACATGAGAGTCCTACAATGGCTACTGTTTGCACAATGGTCGTTTCAACAACTACCTCTAACACACGAGATTCTTATAACAAAGACATGCAAAACAGATCTAAACTGGTGGCTTCAAACGTGCAACCTTTCCAAGGGAGGCCGTTTGTGCTACCCACCCACAGTTACGGTGACCACGGACGCTTCCCTGATAGGGTGGGGGGGCATCTTTCAGGGACAGACAGTCCAAGGCGAATGGACCAATTTGGAGTACAATCTGCACATCAATGTTCTAGAGTTGAGGGCAGTGTTTCTAGCGTTGCAACACTTTGCTCCCCTTCTTCCTCTAGGGACTATTGCAGTTCAGACGGACAACATGTCTGTAGTCTGGTACATAAACAAGCAAGGGGGAACCAAGTCCTATCAACTATGCAGAGAGGCCATGAGAATTTGGCAGTGGGCGGAGTCCACGGTCGCTTTCTAATAGCAATGCACATCCCGGGGTCATCCAACGTCATAGCCGACAGGCTGAGCAGAGCAATTCTGTTACCGCACGAGTGGTCCCTAAAACAGTCAGTGGCGAAAAGGATTTTTCGCGTGGGGCCAGCCTTCCTGCGACCTGTTTGCGTCTCCAATGAATGCCAAATGCAGGAGCTACTTTGCCCTATTACCCCTCCAGGGAAGTCCCCAGGACGCACTGGTTTCTGATTGGCCCCGGGACTCCTGCACGCATTTCCTCCATTTCCTCTGATATCAAAGTTTCTCCAGAAAGCCAGGAACCTACACAGGACGATAATCCTCATTGCTCCATTCTGGCCTCGTCAAATTTGGTTTCCCTTCCTGAAGATACACTGCATTCGGGGACCCTGGATTCTGGACCCAGAGCCAGATCTATTGACTCACTCGTCAGGGGTTCCCCATCCCGCTCGGTCACTCCATCTAGCAGCTTGGCTGCTCCAATTCTAACTTAGGCAGGTCTGATCTTTTGTCACCAGCAGTCCAGGATATATTGGTGGCTTGGCATAAAGCTTCCACTACTAAAACATATACTAGCAAATGGAAGCGATTTGTATTCTGGGCGAATACACACCATGTGGATCCTTTTATAGCTCCTTTGAATAAGATATTAGAGTTCTTAACGGACTTATTTCATCAGGGTGCTTCTCCTGCTACTCTAAGAGTTCAATTGGCTGCCATTTCAATTTCCATGTGGAAGAATGTGGAGCTCCTGTTATGGCTCACAGACTTTGTAAAGCCTTTTTAAAAGGAGTTTGTCATATTAGACCACCGGTCAGATCTCCGACGTCACCTTGGAGTCTAAATTTATTGTTATCTAAATTAATGTTGCCCCCTTTTGAACCCGCCTCCTCTTGCCCATTAAAATTTTTGTCCTGGAAAACTCTCTTTCTGGTAGCCATTACTTCCGCTAGGCGAGTATCTGAACTTCAGGCTCTCTCCATCAAGCACCCTTATTTGATCTTTCACTCTGACAGAGTCTCTCTTCGAACCAATTCATCCTTCCTCCCTAAAGTGTGTTCTATTAACAATATTAATCAGTCCATTGAATTACCCACTTTCTTCAAAAACCACTCCAACAAAATGGAGTATATGTTACACAAATTGGATGTTCACAGACAGCTAAGATTTTATTTGGATAGAACAAAAGATCACAGAAAAACAGATCAACTCTTTGTGGCTTTTGCTGATAGCAGGAAAGGACTTGCAGTTACCAAAAGAACTCTTTCTAAATGGTTAACGGATTGTATAATCTATGTCTATGATTCTTCAAATCAACCCCTTTTACACAAACCCAAAGGACATTCCACAAGGTCAGTGTCTACGTCTTTGGCTCATGCAGCTCGCCTACCACTGGGTGCTATTTGTGCGGCTGCTACTTGGTCTAAGCCACATACATTTATTTCTCATTATAAAGTAGACAAGGTTTCTAGGGACAGGGCAACCTTTGGTTCCACTGTGCTCAAGAACGTCCTCCCGTGAGTTCCTCAGGATCAAGGAGCTAGGGACGCTACCCATGTGTAAGAACAAACGGCGAGATTGAACACTATCACATTAGAAGTTATGTCCTTACCATAACGCGTTCCATGTGGAGTGTTCATCTCGCTTTGTTCTTACAGTCCCACCCTCCCACCCTTAGGAAGAACGTTCTTTGATGCCTGGCCAGGAGCATTCTGCTACTGTTACGATATTGTGTACATAGTTGGCATATATATATATATGTGTCTGTTTAGATATATATATAGTTATCTGTAGATTCTTTCTATACATATGTGTATAAGCATGAATGTGCTATTCTGTAGATTGGTTTGCTTGCAAACTAGATCTGAGGTAAAGGCAGAGGGGGATTGTGGGTATTAGATTGTCTCGAGCTTCTTCTCGATGCAGAGCTTGCAAGAGGCCGGCACGGAGCCGAGGATCGGCTCCGAACCCATGTGTAAGAACAAAGGCGAGATGAACACTCCACATGGAACGTTATGGTAAGGACATAACTTCTATTTATCAACTCTCCAAGTGATGTAGACATCCTACAAAAGGGCCTCTCTGAGACTGATGACTGGCTTTGAAACCATGACCTGAAGCTTAACGTCAAAAAATGCATCATCATCCTCTTTGGAAAAAACTCAGTTCCTACAAATTACCACATTGATGGGAGCCCACTGAAGGAGCCATAAGAAATCTGGGCACCCAGATCGTCAGCCACCTCACCTTCGACCACCACATTGCCACCGTGATCAGAAAGTCCTTCTGTGTGGCACATCGTAAACCAAAGGTTTTGCATCCAGGAAGAAAGAGGTCATCATCCCTCTCTACTCATCCTTCATTAAACCAATCAAATGTAATGCCTCGTTTGGCATGTACCTGACCAGACACCTATAACAGCTGGAGAGGCCACAAAAATACCTCACAAAAAGGATCCTAGGCATTAAACACATGTCCTACACAGACAGACTCAAGAAACTTCAGCTTTTCTCAGTCTCTTATTGTCTACTTAGATGTGATCTCTGCTTGACTTACAAAGCCATGTCCTACCCAACCGTACTTGAAATGCTACACCTAAAGAAATCCCAATCCCCCTGCGCCACATGCTCCAGAGATCACAACCTCATTACCACAATTAACAGAACATGCTGGAGGGACAGGTTCATCTCCCAAAGACTGCCCATACTCTGGAATAAGTTTCCCATTCATGTCAAGTAGAGCACCTCGGTAGTCCTCTTCAAGAGAAATCTTGACGAGTGGATGGGTAACAAAGTTCACCCCAGGGATCACTCCAGTTGCCCTACTGGATAGGGGCACTTGAACTAACATTGGGTGGCATGGTGCTGCTCAATTGTTTTGGGTTAGGCTTGTAAATGCTCCAGGGCCATTACCCTAGTACACACCTATGAACCTATGAAGGTATGCTTGGTTACATAACCAGAATTCTTCTGAGGATTTAAAAGAAAGTAAGATTTTAAATGGTCCTTTAAGTTCTGAATTTGTGTTTGATCCTGCTGCTACCCAGATTCTCGAACAATGGGATGATAGAGGAATATTGAGGCATGGGGTATCCAGAATGTTTCATGTTCTCTGGTTCTCTCCTAACAGGGTGTCCAAACAAAATTCCGAGCCTAACAAGAGCCAGGATGCCAAGAGGAAACTGAAGGAGCATAATGCTTCCAAACCAAATAAAAATGGTTCTTTTCCCCTAAACAGATCATTCCCCTGCTAAGGAATGACTCTGCCAATACTTGAGGCATCCTGTCCTTTTCTCCTGTCCTCCCTCCCCTTTCCACAGGCTTTTCTCTCATCCCAGCAGCTTGGCCACAGATATTCTCAGCACCCACTTGTCTGAGTCTAATTCAGTGAGGATATTCTTGACAGTTGACAGAAAATCATCCTCCCTTCAGAAAAATTCCTCCACACCTACCAGACCAGACACATTTATACTGTCCAATACTCCTTCATAAGTTGCAAGCAGGGGTTATGCAACCAGTCCTTGTACTGCAAAAATGAAAATAATTTTACACCAGCATCTTTCTGGTCCCCAAAGAGGAGCTATGGTGGAGACCATTGTTAGATTTGTCTTTCTGAATTTTGTGAAACCAAGAGTTACAGTGTTGGAGGGATGAAATGTCTTTCAATCCTTACCTCAGTTCATTCAGTTGGAATAGACATGTCAGGTTTTGTATGTGGAGCAATGTACAGGGAAGTTCAAGTGAAAGGCGAATAGGGGTCCTTCAGTCACTACAAAGCACATAAATGTCAAAGAAATGTTAGCAGTGATTCAGACCTTAAAAGAAGTTCTCCACTTATGGTCTGCAGGTCCCCTTTCATAGATAATGGACAACACCACCGTAATGTGGTACTTGGGGGTAAAAGGTCATTCGCTCTTTGTTGTCAGTGATGGCCTGGGAGCTAGACTTAAAGCATTCTTGAATGTTTCGGGACTCATACGTCCCATCAGAGCAAAATATAGTGGCAGACAGACTCCAGACAGACCCTAAGGATAGAGGTCTGCCTGAATTTGGTCCAGATGTGGGGAACACTTCAAATAGTTCTGTTCACCTCCTTTCAAAGCAGATAGCTAGAAAATTGTGTTTGAGACCTCTTTGTAGCCTAGTTTGTTGGACAGAAACATTCTTGTTCCCTTGGACAGGAATGTTCCTTTATACATTTCCACCAATACCCAAGGTACTTATGAAGATTCAGAAAGAATTACCAAAGATCGTTGTTATAACCCCCATTTGGCCCAAGCAAAATTGGTGCTCTCTTTTAATGAAATTGGCTAAGGATAGTTACCACAAGCTTCCTTACACACTCGCACAGTATCAGGAGCAAGTGGTGCTCTCCAGCTTAGAGCAATTTTTGCTGCAGCCTTGATGATTCTATCTTGATAGCCTTTTGGCACTTGTTCCATGAGGATGTGCAGGTATTGAAGAATGCAAGAAAACCTGCAACTAGAAAATATTTTGCTTACAAGTGGACAAAGTTTTCTAGGTGGTGCCTAACCAATATCAGAGGGCCTGGTATGGTGTCTACTCCTCTAATTTTGAAATTTGTGTGAGCTACTCAATCTTGACTTGTCTTATGCATCTGTCAAAGTGCACCTTGTGAGCATCTTAGCTTATTTGCCCATGAATCCCTTTTTTCTTCTCTTTTTGTGGTCAGACAGTTTAAGAAAAGATTGTTGCACATGAGAAAGCAAAATTCCCCTTCTTGGAATCTCAGTTTTGTTCTTTAAAAATCGACCATCTGATATCAGTCTTCACTAATCCTTGACTGTGGGTTCGGTTCTGAATATCGGAATTGACTCTGCCGTTACTCCAGCTCACGCCTTCCAAAAACTCTGGAGCTTGGCTCTAACCAGAATGCTGCTCACATGATTACCCCAGATCTCGTTTGCCACTTCAAGTGTCAGATGCGTTCCTCTCCTGTTAGCTCTTGAGCTGTCAGTTTCCTCAATTTGTGAGTCTTATTTAGTATTTTTCTTCTCATATCTGTTTTTCAGATCCTTTGTAGTTACCCAGCTCCTCTTCTTTACTTAACTGCTGTGTCCTTTTCCTAGTATACCATTGTTGGTAGCCTCCCTCCCCATTCCTCTACTGATTTGGTAATCTTCTGTACCATTGCTGCTGCGTTCCCCTTTCCTTCCATTTCATTTACCATTACAGTTACTCTGATTCCATTGTTGGTACACCTATTAAAAAAAAAAACTATCTATCCCTTTTCTCTCTTTTTCTCTTGTAGTGTGTTTATGAGTGTGTTTCATTGACATGGCTGAAGTCTAAAGGTGGTTCTGGCTTTAAGAGATACCAGAAGTGCCGCAGACTACCAAATTCTGATGGTTATGACTTGTGTTTGTACTGCTTGAGCCAGGTGCATCTTCAAGAAGACTGTTCCATCTGTCATGAATTTAGCCAATGGTCCCTTGTAGAGAGAAAGAATAAGTTGCTTCTCAAAGGCTTGATAAAATCTAGCTTTGACAAGGCTATATCTTTGACATATCAAGTGGAAATAAGTCCCCTTTTTCCTCCTCCTGTTCTAGGCATGAGGGGTCAAAAAAGAGAAGCCGCTTAGTTTCTTTACTTTCCTTGGAACCGTTGGTTAAAAATGTCCTCTCTGGTTCCCACAGCTTCTGCAGAAACATCAGGAGAGAAACTGTCTTCAGCAGTGCTGTCTGTGCTGATTTCCACACTGACAACTGCAGCGCCCACTTCTTCCTCAATTCAGACGATTTCACCAGTCTTGGAACTGAAAGAGTTTTCTTTCAAGAACTTGCCCCGAACTAGATACTCCTCAAGAATTGATCCTTTTGTGGACCAACCACCAAGTCCCTTTTTGCATAGACCTCAGTCCCCATTGGTCTACTCAGTGCACTCCACCAAGAACCTCTCGGAATCCAAAGTTTTGAGGCTGGTGGACCAGCTTCTGGCAGCGAGGGGATTAGCTACTTCCTCGGTTCCTAACACTTTCGGCTCTGGAGCCTTACATATTTCTCACCTGACTGTTGTTCCTCCTCTAACACCATCTGAGCCTTTGGATTTCCCAGTTCTTAAAGTCCTGGTGTCATCTGTATCAGAGCTTTGTCTCTGATAACTACCGTGTCTTTTCCATGTCAAGGATTCGTCTGTTCTGGGGAGTGTGGTTCGATGCCAGTTTGTATCGGATCCATCCATGCTTCTCAGGGCTTTGGCACACGTAATTTCTACTTTTGCTTCAGACTCTGAGGGGCGGGGGCAGTTCCGTTGGTGTGAGATGAGACCACTGTTTCAAAGGAGTCTATTTTGATTCTATGCTCCCATTTCTCTATGGGGGGGGACCTGCTTTCTGGGCCATGGAAAGGGCCTTGTCCACTGCGGACTCACAGTTGATTCTTCTTTTGTCGGAAAAACCCTCTGGTCCTTCCCCTTCACGCAGAGCTACCTCTAGCTTCTGACTTGGGATGGCGGGAACAGGAACCATAGGGTTTAACCATGCTGGTTATGTCCTCTTCAGACACCTCCCCGACCAGTCCCAACGAGGAGGTACCCCGGAAGAGAAAGTGCAAGAGGAAGCACTTCGAATCCCCTGAAGACTCTTTCACAGAAGATACTTACTTTGATAAATGGGAAGGTTTCTCAAGGTTACCCCCAGAAGACGTCTCCTTTGGTGACATTTTCGAGATCCTTAAATAGCTGGGTGACTGGACTTCCAACAATCTTCCTCAGGAATCAGTATACCTAAAGGCTTTCCATGCCCGACCATCTACTGCTTGGATTTCTCCACCCTCTAATGTTCTCATTAAACTGATTGCTCAGCAGGCTTGGAAGATTCCCGAATCCGTCGAGCCAATCCCCAAGAGACTAGACCATATATTATCAGCTCCCACAGATCACCAACATTGGGCTGAAGGGGTGCCAGGGGATGCCACAGTGGTTGCTGCAGCCACCAAAAAGCAACTTGCGGATGAATGTCCTACTATCATTCCTCCTAACAAGGAGTGTAGGACGATGGATAGATTTGAGAAGCACGTATACCCTTCATCACACTTCGTGCTTAGGTCCTTGCATTTCATGGCACATTTCACCAGGCTTCAAAGAGATCTGGTAAAGGAGCTATCAGATACTTTGACAGGAGCCATAGCTGAGGGAGTTCAAGCAAAAGTAGCTTCCCAGCTGGTGACCCTCAATTCATTTTGTAATTCATCCATGAGGCTCATCGCACACACAGTTGAAGAGACGAACAGGGCAGCGGGTTTCGGCATAGCTATAAGACAACACACTAGGATGTGCTTGTATTACTTTGCAGAGCCATTTAAGTCTTCTCTCGTCAGTGCTTCTTTTGACAGAACATCCCTTTTTGGACCCAAAGTTAGACAACCTTGCTAGATGTGAGAAAGATGGAAAGACTCTTATTGCTGTGGCCGTACACTTTTTCACTCCTCAACGACCCTACTTAAGTAACCAGAGGAGTGGAAGGCTATGGTTCAAAAAGTTTCAAGGGGCCTATTTAGGACTCACATGGCAATGACTTCTCCCAGGGCAGAGGAGGGAGTTATAATGGAAGAAGCCACATTAGAGGCAGAGGTGGCCCGCAAAATCAGAGTTTCAGGGATTCTTTCCTTGGAAATTCCTATTAGCACTCCTGAACAGAGACCTGATTGCCATTCTCTGGAGGCAGTTGGGGGATGATACTCTGTGCACCTCCCTGCCTAGCTAACCATAACAATGGACAATTGGGAGCAGAGGATTACAACCAGAGGTTATCATAGTCCTTTCTCCAACCAATTCAAGAAACTCAAGAGATTCCTGGATGTTCCACTCAGTCACAGGGATGTGGCAGTAGTAGGAATTCAAAAACTACTTGACAAAAGAGCCATCCAAAGAGTCCCATCAGACTACAAAGGATCCGGAGTTTACTCAAGATTCTTTTTAGTGCCAAAGAAGATGGAGGACTGGAGCTAATTTTGAATCTCAGTGCTTTGAACAAGTCAGTTCAGAATACCAAATTTCGGATGGTCACGGTTCAGTCTATTCTCCCCTTCTTAAGGAAAGATGATTTGATGTAGTCTATAGATCTTCAGGATGTGTATTATCACATAAAAATCGACAAACACTCCAGGAGATTTTTGCTGTTCCTGCTGGGAGCCAGTCATTACCAGTTCAGAGCCATGCCCTTTGGCCTCACCACAGCCCCCAATGTATTCACCAAGTGCATGGCAGTGGTCGCAGCTCACTTCAGACTGCAAGGATTCCAGGTATTTCCATACTGCTACAAGAAAGGGACTGAATCTTTGAACTTGTTCCTCACTAGGGATTACTGTAAAGTAAGAAAAATCCCATCTAGAGCCAACATAGCATTTAGAGTTCTTAAGAGCAGTGTTAGATACAAGCACTTGCATCATGTCTTTTCCACAAGAAAGACTTCAGAGAATCAAATCCCTAGTCATTCAGATTATTCACAGCAGAACAGTGACTGCAAGATCAGTACTTCAGCTTTTGTGATCTATGGCAGCTTCCATTACCTTAATTCTCCTTGCCAGGTTTCACATGTGAATCCTTCAAAGGCTCCTGGTGTCACAATGGTCATTATGACGCAACCGACATCGCATCAAATTCAGACCACCAATTTATGCAAAAGGACCTGAGTTGGTGACTCCATTCCAGTAATATAGTACTGGGTTTGTCCCTTTGTCCCCGCATAACCCCAAGTCATAGTGACCACGGATGCATCCCGGACAGGGTGGGGGGGGGTAGCATTATCTGGGAAAGACAGTCCAAGGCACTTGGTCTCATTTGGAGGCCAATTTGCACATCAGTGTTAGAGAATGAGGGCAGTGCTCCTAGGTTTGCAAGCATTCCAAGAAACCCTCACCTTAGGAATGATTGCGATCCAAACAGACATGTCATTGGTTTGGTACATCAGCAAATAAGGGGAAATCAGATCTTACCCTCTTTCCAACAGGAGTAGGTGTCAAAAGAAACCAGAACCAAAAAAAAAAAAACACTGTTTAACAGAGAACAAGCTGTATAAAAACGAACGATACTACCATAAAGCTCGAGGGAAGCTCGTTTGTTAACGTTTTCAATGCACGTACGTTTTCGTCCAAAAGACTTTACCAGACAATACATTGTATACTCCCTTGATTACCTTTTATACCACCTCCTGAAACTGTCAACCTATCACATCTTAGTTCCAGTTAAACACTTGATTTGAAAAAAACTTGGTTTAAAAAAAAAATTTTAAAAATTCATACTTTCAAATTTAATTCCTTATAAACAATTTGAACTTTGTTACAATAAATAACTTCCAATGAATACTTTTAATATTACATAATTATAATTGATAATTTTAAAAAGCGTTTAAAAATAAATGTTAAAAACTTTCTTCTTTAGAAGTAAGGCAAGTACTCCATCTAGAGGCCAAAGTAGGAATGTCTTGTATTTTACCTACAATTTGGCTGCTCTAAGCTTTAATACAGGAGCCAAGGAGACAAAATAATTTAACCCAAAATTCTCACTGGCATCAAGCTTTAATTGCCAAAACAATTCCTGATATTCAATAGTTGTCTCCCAAGGCCCTCCACGTGGATGAATTTCCACTTTTTCTACTACAAAAAAGTGAAATTTAGCTGAAGGACAAGTGATAATGTGTCTAAACAGGGCATTATTCACATCTTTATTTTTAACATCATTCAGATGCTCATGTATACGTCTCTTGAGCTTCCTAGTAGTTTTACCAACATAGAAAGTCCCGCATATATCACACACTCCAATATACACCACCCTTACGGTGTCACAATTACAGTGTGTGTTAGTCTGTATTTCTAGCCCTCTTTGAGATAGGAATAACTTTTGCCCTTGAAAAGTATAGGGGCATTATGAACATCCCCCCACATTTGAAGGTTCCTTTTCTCTTGACGCCATTACTTTTTTTTCTACTTTCTAGTACTTCTTTTATGTTTCTACCTTTCCTATAGGTGAACCTTAAAGGTTCAGTAAAAATGTTGTTCAGGTCGGAGAATTTGCTAAATTTTTTCCAATTGGAACTCACTACCTTCTTAATCAGTGTAGTTCAGTACTGAAGTTTAAAATAAAGTTACTACTCCAGTTGATTTCCCTCTGGTCAATCCTGGACTTCTTTTCATCCTGATTTAAAGACATCCCTAGTATTGGGGCAAACTTATGTCTGTCTTCTTTTTTATTTCATCCATAATCTCTTCTATAAAGGATGAGGGTTATTCTCTTTCCAAAAAACATTTGTCTCAGTTTCCCACATTCTACATCAAAGTCTTTGTCGTCAGATGTCATGCAGTTACTCCTAATAACTTGCCCCCTTACTATTCCCCTCTTATGGGAAATGGGGTGTGCACTTGTATAGTGAAGGTAGGAGTTAGAAAATGTGCTTTTCTTGAAGACATTGGATTTGAAATATTTAGTCTCTCCTGTCTTTTCTAACGAGACATCCACAAATTCAAGTCTTCCCTGGGAAATATTGTGAGAAAATTTTAAAAATGAAGTGGTGTGATTAATATAGTTAATGAATTCCAACAAATTTTCCTTAGTTCCCACCCAGAAAATGCAAATATCATCCAGGTATCAACAGTAATAATTCCAGTATTGACTATATGGTGAATTAAGTATATATTTATCCTCCCAAGTGGAGAGTACCAAATTGGCATACATGGGAGCACAACTTGCTCCCATTGCTACCCCACTCACCTGTTAGAAAAACTCTCCATCAAAAAACAGAAAGTTGTTCCTAAGAACTAATTCCATCAACTCTAGATACAACCAGACTTTCTCATGCTGAATATTCCCCTTAAACCTTAGTGCTTCCTCGAACTACTCGAGTCCTATGGTATGGCGTATAACATTGAATAGGTCCTGGATGTCCAGGGTGACAAAAATCAGTTCATCTCTGAACAACTTCTGATCAATACTTCTCAGAAAATCCCACAAATCATTCAGAATCCCTTCCCTCTCTATCCAAACTTTGTTTAACTCCACGTCTAGGTATTTGGCAAGAGGGTGTGTTTTGGACCCTCTTGCTGCCACATTGGGCCTAAGAGGTGAGTCTTCCACATTTTTGTGAACTTTGGGGATTCCAAAGATGGATGGTCCTTTGGGTTGTTCTATAGTCAAATATTGTAAAATTTCTGATGTTATAGTGCCTTCATTTAAAGTTTCTTCCAACATGGTCTATTTTACGATATTTTATTTTTATTTTATTTTACATTTGTTGACCGGGCTAGTCTAACTGGATATATGTCCATTTTCAGTAGAGGCCCGGGGAGAAAAGCTCCAAGCATTAGTAGTGACAAAGATTACAATATATAGCAATAGTCAAAACAAATTACAGGACATTGTTACATTGAGGTTGACATAAGTTATTTAGAGTACTTAGTAGGTTAACACACAGATCAAATAATGTGAGCAAAAATTTGAGAGAGAGCAATCAAAAAATCTAAGACAATATTGAAGTGTAAATAAAAATTTTTACAGGTATGTGACATAGAACAGTGGAGTATAGAAGTGTAAGGAGAGCAAAAAGGGGAAGGAGACAACAGTCAGGGTATATCAGTCTGGGTTAGAGCAGGGACAAAGCCAATGATTTTTAAGATATTCTTTAAGATGCTTTTTAAAGAGATGAGAGGAAGCAAGAGATGTAAGTTCACTAGGAAGCTGGTTCCAGCTTTTTCCTACTGTGTTGGCGAAAAGTGAGTCCCCAGGTTTGTTTTTAGATTTAATAGTGGAGACTAAAATTTTGTTAGCTGAGCGTAGAGTTGCAAGATTTTTGTAGGGGTTAATCAGCTTAGTAAGGATTGGGGTATTATTAGGGTGATAAAGGATCTTTTGGGTGATAAGTTGTTGACAAAGTAGTAGGTTACTGATATGCTACATTAATTTCGTTCCTTGAAACTCTAACATATCTATCCGTATCATTAAGCATGTCTAACATTTTAGCTGAATAAATAATATCATCCATAAATACCACCCCTCCCCCTTTATCTGGCTTCATAACTCTAAGGTAGTGATTCTCTCTAAGTACTTTTAGTAACTGATTTTCTTCCTTGCTGAGGTTATAACATTTTTTTACCTCCCTTATAATTAGTTCTAATCTCATCTTCTACCTGTAGTTCAAATTTTTTCAATTGTGGGTGGAGGGGGGATTGGTAAATGCTTTTCTTGTTTAACAGAGGTACAGTTGTTGTGGTTGTATCCTGTTCTATTGTTAAATAATAGTTCAAGGTTCTTTTTACTTGCAAACAACTTAAAATCAGCTGGAATCTGTGGGATGTTACTAGTATAAGTTGGGACAAATTTCAGCCCCTTACTGAACAATTTGAAATGAGTGGGGGTAATTTCCTCATTACTGTAGCTGTAAATACTAAAATTCTGAAGAATGTGTCTATTCCCTGTAACTACAATCTTGTTATCCTGTTGTATTGTGTTGTCCAGAGGTCTACTCCTATCTGGACTTAGTGGTTCTTCCCATTTGGGTGTCCTCCTCTGTAATTATAATAATTTATAGGTCCTTGCCTCTTAATTTTCTCCGACCTTCTAAGATCTGAGAAATCATCCACATTGTCTAGGTCATATCCTGTTGCAGAATTATTGGGGTATCCCCTGAAATCTTCACGATATGCCCTAAGGTCAGAATGGTCTTCAGGGACTCATTTCCAGTAGGGTGGGTCATTCTAGGATAATTCCTAAACACATTCTTTTTGGGTTTAGGATAACATATCTTATCTCTGTATTCAGTAATGTCCCTGTCTAGTTTTTTGCATTTCCTAACATAAATCATTTTACACTTGTCCTCTATCTTGTCCTTCATGCTAAAGTATTTGGCTTTTTCCTCCTCAACAGTGAATAAGTCATTAATAATTAAATTATTCACTTCTTTAATAGTAATCAGTAACTTCCCTATTTCTCGATCATTTTTTTGAATGATAGCTTTCACTATCTCTGCACCACAATTATTAAAAATTTTTAATAGTTCCTGGTGGAACTCACTTCCTTCTTGAACATTGTTAGGGTACTTGTAAATTCTCAACCTTTTCGGTACTATCCCTCTACTCACACATTCTTTCAAATCTCTATTGTCTAAACATAAAGTTTTATATTTAAACATTAAGTCATGCAAATGGTTAACATTCTGGCTATAACTGTATTTGTCTTGAAAATCCACAGTATGGTTTTGAAACACATAACTAGAAAAGGATTTGTTATTATTTAGCCAGTTAAACACATTGCTTCCCCTACCTCAGTCCATATCAGTCATTTCTGGTCGATTATGGGCTCCAACTACTTCTCCGGTCTCTGCTGGATCACCCCTTCCCTTTTCGGCCTCATTGTGGTTAGTTTTGGGTTGTTTGTCCTTTCCATGGTTGGAAAGAAAACTGTTTTGTTTTCTCTGACGCTGCATGCGTTCCCCACCATCTCGGCCATTAAGCTGTAAATTTCCTTCCTTCTCCTGGCTCTGGAGGCACGAATCATGCAGGGTGGCGTCATCGCCGTGAAACAACGCCTCCTGGTTGCCTGGAAAAGGGGAAGGACTCCCCGATGGGTCTAAATTGAAAAAAACAGTTATTTCCTTGTAGTAGATACCTAGGGATTCTCTCTCCCCCTCGCTTGCAAGACTCTGCTTCTGGCTGAGTAATGCAACCAGTTGTGTCAGCTGTCCCTCCACTTGTGAAAGCCGTTCGTACACATTATCAACGGCACTAGTGCCCACCCTGGGTTATTCCTATCTCGAAGAGGGATAGAAATAGGGACTAACACACACTGTAATTGTTACCGTTGGGGTGGTGTATATTGGAGTTTGTGATACATGCGGGGCTTTCTAATGTTGGTAAAACTACTAGGAAGCTCAAGAGACGTATATATATGGGCATCTGAATGATGATAAAAATAAAGATGTGAATAATGCCCTGTTTAGACACACTATCACTTGTCCTTCAGCTAAATTTCACTTTTTTGTAGTAGGAAAGGTGGAAATCCATCCATGTGGAGCGCCTTGGGAGACCACTATTGAATATCGGGAATTGTTTTGGCAATTAAAGTTTGATGCCAGTAAGAATTTTGGGTTAAATGATTTTGTCTCCTTGGCCCCTGTATTAAAGCTTAGAGCTGCCAAAATTGTAGGTAAAATATAAGACATTCCTACTTTGTCCTTTAGATGGAGTACTTGCCTTACTTCTAAAGAAGAATGTTTTTAACATTTATTTTTAAACACACAGCAAGAGGTTCTCCCGTTCGATTCTCGGCTGGAGTGCGGGGAGTGCCCTCTGTGTGGAGTCTGCATGTCCTCTCCACGGTTGGGTGGGCGTTCAAAAGACGTGCGTAAATGGGTGCACCTTCGTTGAAGGTTGAACATCGAGCTGGCACCTCGGCGTTCGTGAAAATCTACTGCCAATCATTAGCGGACCGGAGTTCCGCTGTGGCGACCCCTAACCGGGAAAAGCTGAAAGACAACAACATTTTTAAACACTTTTTAAAATTATCAGTTATAATTATGTAATATTAAAAGTATTTTTTAGAAGTTATTTATTGTTGTAACATAAAGTTCAAATTGTTTATAAGGAATTAAAGTTGAAACTATGAACTTTTAAAAAGTTTTTTTTAAACCAAGTTTTTTTCAAATCAAGTGTTTAATTGGATCTAAGATGTGATAGGTTGACAGTTTTAGGAGGTGGTATAAAACGTAGTCAAGGGAGTACACATTGTATTGTCTGATGAAGTCTTTTGGACGAAAATGTATGTGCATTGCAAACGTTAATAAACCAGTTTCCCTCGAGCTTTATGGTGGTAACATCCGTTTTTATACAGCTTGTTCTCTGAATTGGTGTTAAACAGTGGTTATTTTACCCTCTTTGTCAAGAAGCTCTCTGAGTTTGTCAGTGGGAAATCTCAGCCGACCACTTTCTAGTTGCATCACATGTTCTGGGGAGCTCCAATGTGTGATTATGGGTCAGTTGAGCTGGAGTATCCTAATACCTCACGAGTGGTTTCTCAATCCTTTGGTGACAAAGGATATTCTGTCAATAGGGCCAGCCTTGCTGTGTTGCATCTCCTCTGAACAACAAAAGCAGCAGCTACTTCACCATGATCCCCCTCCAGGAGAGTCACCGAGAGATACTCTTCTCCACAATTGGCCACCCCGGTCTCCTGTATGCCTTTCTCCCAATTCCACTCATATCCCAGTTTCTAAAGAAAGCCAGTAAGTCGAAGAACAAGGTAATTCTCATTGCTCCCTTCTGGCCTCGGCAGATACGGTTTCCCTTTCCCTTTCTGTGGCCTCACCTAATTCAAGAACTGTGGGCTCTGGACCTAGCTCCAGATCTGTTGTTCCCTCTAGAGGGACTTATTCACCCAAATATCCAGAATTTTTCCAGTTCCAGTGATTGCCAGGCATACTAGTCTTACTGTCTCAGTTCACCAAATTGTTTTGGCATCCCACAAACCTTTGACTAGTCATTTATACTGCAACAAGTGGCAAAAGTTTTCGACATGGGCTTCAGACAGTAATTTCGACCCATATTCACCACTAGTTCATGAAGGTCTTGGAATTTTTAACATCACTTTTTGATGCAGGGACATCCTCCTCAACTATATGGGTTCATCTAGCTGCAATTTCAAATTTTCTTAATGGTCTAAATGACGCAGCTCTAATGTCACACACACTGCGTAAAGCCTTTCTGAAAGGAATCCTATTGCTGAGACTTCCATATAAGGATCCATCTGCACCTTGGGACTTGAATCTGACATTACAATCTTTAAATAATCCCCCATTTGAACTGTCTGCAAATTGTGACTTCAAGTATTTATCCTGGAAAACCTCTTTTCTGTTACTATGACGTCTGCTAGGAGAATATCTGAGTTACAGGCCTTATCTTGCAAGCTTCATTACCTAATCTTTCTTAAGAACAGGGTATCTTTAAGAACAAATCCATCCTTTTTACTAAAAGTAGTAGCTGACACTAATATCTGTCAGACTATACACCTTCCCATATTTTTTTCCCAAATTTTCGAACAAAGGTGAATATTGTTTGCATTTGTTAGATGCTCACAGATAATTACAGTTTTACCTGCACAGAACAAAGGAATTCAGAAAATCTGATCAGCTGTTTGTTTCATTCTCGTCTGCTACTCTGGACAAACCATTTTCTAGGGTTACTCTAGCTAGATGGCTCAAGGACTGTATAACCTTCATTTATAACAAAAGGAAAGTGCAACTGTCAGGACCTGTAAAGACACATTTTACAAGAGCATTAGGTGCTTCTGTAGTCTTCCATGCCAGAGCTTCTATATATGATGTATGTGTAGTGGCTAGTTGAGAATGCATGCATAGCTTTATTACTCATTACAAGCTGGATCTAGTCTCTAGGGGACAGGCATCCTTTGGTTTGAAGCTGCTCAGGAATATTCTTCCGTGAGACCTCCCAGATTTTGGGAGCTGGCGACTCTTCCATAGTCAAGGATTAAGTGAAGATTGACAACATCAGGTAAAGAAGTGTCTTACCATAACATTCCATCTGTCTTGTCAATCTTCACTTATCTTTGATGCCCCTACCCTCCTTCAGACTACTTGGTGGAACAGATGGGATCTATTCCAACAGACTGGATTATTCCTTTATGAATATAGATGCACATATGGTCTCTGATCTGTTATTTCCTATCTGCCACAGTCTTATGCAAACTTGATCCAAGGTAATCTTGAGAGGAGCATTTTGGTTAGATCTAAGCTTGAGAGTTTTTGGAAGGCGTGAGCTGGAGTAATGGCTGAGTCAGTTCTGAGATTCAGAACTGAACCCATAGTCGAGCATAAGTGAAGATCAACAACACAGATGGAACATTATGGTAAGATGTAACTTTCTTTTTATCTCCTTTTGAACCTGCCTTTTCAGTCTGATTTGAGGTTTATGACTTGGAAAATTGTTTTGCTTATTGTTCTGAGTCAGGTTGTCATGGGCCAAACTTATCTGCTTTTCCACAAGTACATGGACATTCTATGCACTAATCCATCTTTCATGCCAAAAGTTGTTTCTGAATTTACTCTGAATCAAGCCATCTGTTTCCCAGTTTTCTTTCCAGAACCTAAAAACATCAAACAGAAGATTCTGCATACATTGGATGCACTTGGGCAACTCATGTACTGCCTTGATAGAACTGAGCCCTTCAAGGAAAGTTGAAGGCTGTTTATTTCCTATTCTGGTGCCAAGAATCGTCAACTTGTCTCTAAGCAAATGATTGCTTATTGGTTGCTGTCTGCCAAATTTTTTTTTTTTTACTCTCACCATGGTAAATCTATTCCAGGCAAGAAGGATTAGAGCACATTCCATGAGATCCATATCCTCGTCAGTGGCATATTGGAAAGTACTGGACTCTAGCAGCATTCTAGAGGCAGCATCCTAGTCCTCTGATCATACTTTTACAAAGCACTACAAAACTGGATTCTTCTCAAGTTCTAGAGCAGGCTTTCTGAGGACCATTCTCCAGGAGATCCTGGATCCTTATCCTTCCTTTTCCCAGATAGAGTAAACTTTGGGAATCTACCCATATGCTACTAAGGCAGTGTGACTGATGAACAAAGTACAGCTGAGTAAGTCCTACTTTCCTGTAACAAATGATGTTTGAATTTCACACTGCCTCAGTGGCAGCACCGACCAGCCACCCCCCCCCCTTATTTTGTATACAGTTTGATGATATATAAACTTGTGTTGTTGGTTGGCTTTATTTGTGTTGGCATTTTTTTGGCTATGAACTGGTTAGTTTTGGGCAATTCTTCCCTCTGGGCTTTTTTGGTTCTTCTGCTTAGCACTTAAAGCCTGAACAACTGAAGTTCTGTGGCAGGGGTTAGGCTTCCCTAATGGGAGGGGCTTAGCCAATCGACTATCACAGAGAATCAGAGGAGGGGATTCTGAGCTCTGGAAAGCTGCTAGTGTGGATTTGTGAAGGCAGAGAACCCATATGCCACTGAGGTGGTGTGAAATTATTACAGATAAGTAAGACTTACTCAACTGTACATTTCATAGTAAACTGTTTAAAACTGAATTACTAAAGCTATTTATTTCATTATTCCTTCCATTGCGAACAGCTTCAGGTGCATTCCACTAGAGCTACAGCCTTTTCTGTCATGATGCTATTACGGTAGTGATAGATGTTTTACTTGATGTAATTTTGCCTTTTATTACTGACATTTGTCTTTTAAATGTACTACTTAATTGGATGTTCCAAAAGCAAAGAAAATTTATCAGTCTTATATCAGTTTCAGCCTGTCAAACAATCCTTAGTAACTGGCATCACTATACTCTTGGTCTGGAGAAACAGTCACAGCAGATACTTGGGGCTTTAACTGTTTAATTTAATCCAAACCCCAAAAGGCTTGGCTTATACCTTCAAGAGACATAAAAAACCATTCAGAATCCAAGAGCAGATTTAAAATTTTCTCCCAGTCTTAAACCAATAATAAACATGGGGGATTAATTTAAGGGAGGGCTTGCCATAATGGTTAAGGTCTTTCCTCAGAGGTACAAGGTACAGGGTCTGTCTCTCACCTCTTATTGGCTAAACTTGTCTGCTGATTGATAGCCTAGCATTTGCCTAAGAACCTATGAATTAAAAAAAAATCATTCTGTTGAGTATAAGCTTAAAAAACTTGAGCATTGGCAGAACAATTGTGTTCAGATCTGGGAAAAGTGTTATATTTAAAAACTTTTTTTTCTTCTTTTAGAGAACTGTAGCAAGCCACTTGCTTTAACTTACCATACACATGAAGCAGTGATGTGCATCAAGAAATGCACTTCCCTACTGATCAACATCATCCCATTGCATTCCTTGCTTTCACTATCATCCTTGCTATGCTTTTGAATGTAAGCATAACTTCTAACCTCCAAGTAGTATGCCACAAACGATAATGACAGCAGGATGCACAGCACTCTTAAAGGGTCTATATTATTAGCTCAAAAGCTAATTCTGTCGAATGCAAATTCATAGACACATATCCAGCGAATGGTATCTTTAGCGAAACACGTTTTCATCGAAAGTGAAATCATCAAAACATTATTGTTGGCCAACACCGCGTCCCTGCTATGAAGTAACAACACTAACAACAGCTCATTACTAAACTTATAAAAAGTCCTCATCTGCTACTCCACAATTATTGCACAAATCATACAACCCTAATAAAAAAAATTATTAAACAAAAAAAAAAAAACTAAAGCGTTTACACAGGGGTCAAGCCCCCCTGCACCCCCCACACCCCTGCTACTTAAATATACCAACTCTGAAATCGCACAACATTGAAGTAAATGGAAATCTCCCCTTACGGAGATTTCCGTTTAAACGTTCAATGTGCACTTTCGGCAATAGCTCGGGCCAACTAACATTTTGCAATGGAAGTCATGCTCGACATTTTTGTCATTCGACATTTATGTGTCAATAGACTTGCATTCGACAGAATTAGCTTTCGAGCTAATAATATAGACCCCTCATAAAAACATCCAAAGAAGTGAATATTAAGACGTGTTAACGCTTTTAATAAAATATTTGCAAATCGGTAAGTGCTTTCACCAAACAGATATTGGCTTCATCAGACCGTAGTAATAGTAAAACACAGAAAACACATCTTTAAATAATTAAAGAATGAATTAAAACAGTTCAAACTCACCAATAATATTCCCCACAACAATCCCCATCTCATACACTAAATGCATACATCCTAATGACATCACTACATTTTAGAATAGACAAGTCCTAATACGTATAATATTATACATAGAACTCCCATAAAACAACCATAAAGCAAGATTCAAACTCAACTAAGCCAGCTGGCAAGTAGGTCCTATCCTGTTTAACCCTCTCTTATTAACTGTCGGTCTAACAGAGACCATACTATTCAGACCGGATCCTTTATCAGCTCTCAACTTAGGAATCCATCTAAGTTCCGCCTCACCAGTCCTATTTTCAACATTACTCAACCTAACACCTACATTTAGAACCTCTATAGCCTTAAATCTAAAATGATGGACCAGATCACTAGCTGCCATATATCTAGCAAGGGCATTCATAGAATTGCCAGTTCATATGCTATGAGTGTTCTCTCATGCGCTCCTTAAGTGTACGAATTGTATTCCCGACATAAAATCTTTTACAGCATCCACACTGTGCTAAATATACCAAATGTTTTGTCGCACATGTTGCCCTTACCTTAAATCTAAACCTTCTATTAATATCAGGATGTGTAAACCCATCATCACTCTCTATTAAACCACAAAAGTTACAAGAGCCACATGGATATGTTTCATAACCACTCTCACATCCCTTGATCTCCCTATCTAGGTAATATAACATCATCTTAAGCGACTTACAGTTTCTGAGTCCAAACTTCGGAGTCTCCCCTACGACTTCACTGATCTTATCATCCGTCATCAGAAGGGACCAATGGCTCTGGAACACCCTTTTGATGGCATCGACATTACTAGTATATACTGTTGGAACCTGTGCCATCCCACTAAAGCCCCCGGACCTCCCAGCACCTCGTCCAACTTCAGCTGGGTCCTGGGCTGATGAAAAGTAAGGTTTGGCTTGCCCCCCCCCCCAATAGAATCAGCATCCATCATAATGGAGCCCACATCGCTATCTCTATATCCCCTATGTTTCAAAGACTGCCTAAGAATCTCACATCCTTTCTTATATTATGTATCAGCATTGTGCAGCCGGGAAACCCTCATACCCTGTCCTTTCACTATGTTATTAAAGACCTCATTCGGGTGCATGTTCCTCCTATGGAGTAAATAATTCTTATAGCACTCCTTCCTAAATAAACTTGTAGTGAGTGTACAATCTGGCCATTTGTTTATCTGTACATTAAGAAACTCCATTGACGTACTCGACCATTTAAAAGTAAATCTCAAGAAGTTACTAGACTCATGCAACCTCATAACAAACTGTTCTTAACCCTCATGGGTCCCACTCTACAGCAAGAAATTTGAATTTGTATCTGCAGAACATCCTTTTTTACCGTTGTTTTGTTGATGACGTTTTCTTGCTGTGGGGTGGGACACATGAGAGTTTAGAACAGTTTATGAGGTTGCATGAGTCTAAAACTTCTTGAGATTTACTTTTAAATGGTCGAGTACATCAATGGAGTTTCTTGATGTACAGAGAAACAAATGGCCAGATTGTACACTCGCTACAAGTTTATTTAGGAAGGAGTGCTATAGGAATTCTTTACTCCATAGGAGGCGCATACACCCGAACAGGGTCTTTAATAACATTGTGAAAGGACAGAGTATGAGGGTTTCCCGGCTGCACAATGTTGATACAGAATATAGGAAAGGTTGTGAGATTCTTAGGCACTCTTTGAAACATAGGGGATATAGTGATAGTGATGTGGGCTCCATTATGATGGTTATTGATTCTCTGAGGGGGGATGAGCCAAACCTTATTTTTCATCAGCCCAGGACCCAGTTGGAGTGGGACGAGGTGCTGGGAGGTCCGGGGGCTTTAGTGGATTGGTACAGGTTCCAATGGCATATACTAGTAATGTTGATGCCATCAAAAGGATGTTCCAAAGCCATTGGTCCCTTCTGATGACGGATGATAAGATCAGTAAAGTCGTAGGGGAGACTCCGAAGTTTGGATTCAGAAACTGTAAGTCGCTTAAGATGATAATGTTACCTAGATAGGGAGATCAAGGGATGGTGAGGGTGGCTATGGAACATATCCATGTGGTTTTTGTAACTTTTGTGGTTTAATAGAGAGTGATGATGGGTTTGCACATCCTGATATTAATAGAAGGTTTAAATTTAACGTAAGGGCAACATGTGCGACAAAACATTTGGTATATTTAGCACAGTGTGGATGCTGTAAAAGATTTTATGTCGGGAAGACAATTCGTACACTTAAGGAGCGCATGAGGGAATAATCTTATAGTATACAAACTGGCAATACTACGAATGCCTTTGCTAGATATGTAGCAGCTAGTGATCGGGTCCATCATTTTAGATTTAGGGGTACAGAGGTTCTAAATGTAGGTGTTAGGTTGGGTAATGTTGAAAATAGGACTGGTGAGGCGGAACTTAGATGGATTCTTAAGTTGAGAGCTGGTAAAGGATCCTGTCTGAATAGTACGGTCTCTTAGACCGATACTTGATGATGATGTTGTGTCTTTCGGCTTTTCCCGGTTGACGCTCTAGACCGATACTTGATAACAGTGGATGTTAAGTTGTCAATCTCGCCTTCATTCTTGCTTGATGGGTTCGGAGCCGATCCCTCGGCTCCGACTCGGCACTTGCTTTAGCTCGAGAACTCCTTTTACCAGCTCGAAGCAGCCCCATATCCCATGATGCAAGGCAGGAAGTACCCAGATCTCGTTTGCCGCTTCGCTTGGGAGGTCTTCTCTTTACCAGCTCCTGGTAAGTAATTCACTTTTGTGACTTTTAAGCCCCTTTTTACTTAAAAACTTTTTATATTTGATAGTTTAACTTTAAACTTAATTTTTCTGACAGAAATCCCTGTCTCTTTTAAATTTTTTTAGTCAGTTAATTTCCCTTTCCCATCCCCCCCCCTGTTAGGGTGTGTGTGTTGGTTTAATTTACTATATCCCCTTTTGGGATTAATTTAATTTAATTGGACTGGTGTGTGTGTGTTTTTTGGGCACCATGTCTAAAGAGAGGGTTTCAGGTTTTAAGAAGTGTGACTCGTGCTGTCAGAAGATGTCTCTGACAGACGGTCACACTTCTTGCCTGTACTGTTTAGGCCCTCTTCACCTGCAGGACTCCTGTGCTATTTGTCACTCCTTCAGCCAGAGAGTCCTGCAGGAGAGAAGGAATAAGTTGATTCTGAGGGGTCTTCTTAAGCGGAGGGCTCTCCGGCTAAGTCGGCCCACAAAATCAACAAAATCTGCCAAGACCCAGGCTTCTGGTTCTAAGCCTGTGGCCTCGGCTCCGACTCGTATAGAGTCGAGATCGCTGGAGCCGATTCTGGATCTACTAAGCCTTCGATGGCTATCGGTGCCGAATCTGCTGACCACTGTGGGTCGGTTCCGACCGCCCGACACCCGCACGGCATCGGTGTCAGCTCCGATCGGCTCCGACACCCATGTGGCACAGGCATCGGTGTCGGCTCCGATCGGCTCCGACACCGTTACTCTGGTGGCTGTATCGGCTCCGGCTGGAGCCGATACATCGGCGTTCTGCGGCTCCGAAATCGGTGCCGACAGGATCAATAATATCGGCTCCGATGACCCATTCCAGGAAGAGGTCGAGGTCTCCTTCCTGGAGCGGAGCCATCGGAGCCGATCTTCAAGGTCGTCCAGGTTGTCAGACCATGACCTAGAGAGAGTGGTCAGTAGATTGCTCAAGTCACAGGTACTGGCCCAAATGCTACACAGTCCGTCTCAGCAGGCGACTGTTGGTCCACACCCGTTACAGTTCCTCCTTCAACTCTACCCCAGAGTTTGGAGTTGGAGTCTTCGGGCAGGGTTACTGCTACGGCTGGAGGACGGATACCCCTTCTGTTCCTTCAGCCCCTACTCTTATCTCCTCTTCTTTAGAGGGATTCGGTGGTCGGGCTTCCATGGTCTCCTCCGAGGGGTTGAGTGGCATCGGACCCTTGTCCGAACCCGCTCTTCCCCTTGGAGCCTCGGCCTTGGTGAGCTCGGCTCCGACATCTGCCTCGGAGACTTCCCTTCGGTGGCCCTGGAGTTCCTAGCTCTTGGAGCGGGGTCTCCCGGACCTGCCTGGGAGGGGATCATTCGAGGTGATGAAGAGTGTACTGGCCACTGGTATCAGTCAGCAGTCTCTTCCCGTAGCTCCTCCCTCTATTGTACCTGTTGACATCTCTGCCACTTCTCTTGCTACAGGACCCAGAGATCCTCCGCCTCAGGTTTCCCCATTGGGAATTTCCCCTCTTCCGAGGATTCTCCTGATGTTTCAGGAGATCCTCCTAGGAAGAGGACTTGTAAGAGGAAGCATGTAGACTCCCTGAGTCTGTCACTTGGATACTGACTTTGATGAGTCAGAGGGATCCCTAGATCCCCTCTGAGGATGTCTCCTTCTCAGACATCCTAGAACTTCTGAAACAGAGGGAAACTGGCCTCCAACAATCCCTCTGAGGATGAGTCAGTATACCTAGAGGCGTTTGGATCTCGGCCCTCCACCTCCTGGGTGTCTCCGCCTTCGACCCCTTATGCAGGTTATAGCGCGTGGACAGCTCCTGACTCTGTAGAGCCAGTCCCTAGGAGGCCTTCTAAATTTATAACTGCCCCTAGTGACAAACAATTCCTTACAAAGGGTGTCCCGCTGATGCCATGGTGGTGGCTGCGGCCACCAAAAGGAACTTGCAGATCCTTCCGTGCCCGTCCATCCTCCTAATAAGGACTCTAGGACCATGGATAGATGCAAGCGGATGTTTTCCTCAGCGACCTTGCTGAATTATCTTTGTCACTTCACCAGACTCCAGAGATATCCTGAAGGAGCTGGGAGAAGTAGTTCAGGATCCTACAGCTGCAGGGGCCCAAGAAAAGATTGCGCTAGGAACCCTCAATTCCATTGCTAACTCCTCCATGCGGCTAATATCTTATGCTGCTGATGGGCACAGGTGTGGCTCTTAGGCGCCAAGCCTGGATGCGGCTATGTGATTTTATGGATCCCTTTAAGGCGTCCTTCACAAATTCTCCCTTTGATGGGTCAGCTTTGTTTGGCCCTCAGGTGAAGGAAACCTTGACCAGGTGTGAGCAGGACGGCAAGACTCTTTCTGCTGTTGGAGTCCGTTTTCCACCTTCTAGGCCTTATCCCAAAGGACAGAAGGGTGGGAAGATGTGGTTCCGTAAATCCCAAGGAGTCACGCGGATTCACGTGGTCAGTTTACCCCTAGAGGCAGAGGGGTAACAACAACAGGCGCTCTAGAGGCAGAGGGGTCCAAGAACCAGGGCAACAGGGAGTCTCTTCCTGAAAAGCCTTTTCAGCATCCCTGAGGTGTTGCCCGGCTGTCCCTCCTTGGAGGCAGTCGGGGAAGATTATCACTGTACCCAGAAGCCTGGCATTCCCTCACTCAAGACAGATGGGTACAGTCGATCATATCCAAGGGTTACATAATTCCTTTCGAGGAAAGTCCTCCCCTCAAGTTCCCTTCCAGATGTACCACCGGTCTAAGGGACATTGCAGAGTTAGAGATCAAAACTACTGCAAAAAGAGCCATTCAGCCAGTCACAATAGACCATTCAGAGCCGGAATCTACTCAAGGTTCTTTTGGTCCCCAAAAGACGGGAGACTGGAGACCAATATTGGATCTCAGCAGACTCAACAAGTCTGTCAGGAAGACAAGATTCGAATGGTCACTCTTCAGTCAATTCTGCCCTTCTTACAGAAGGACAACTGGATGTGCTCAATAGATCTTCAGGATGCGTACTATCACATCAAAATTCACAGACGCTCCAGGAGATTTCTCCGCTCGGCTGGGGTCCAGTCATTTCCAGTTCAGAGCCCTGCCCTTTGGTCTCACTACAGCCCCAGAGTGTTCACCAAATGCATGGCAGTGGTCACGGCTCACCTGAGGCGTCAAGGATTCCAGGTGTTTCCGTATCTCGACGACTGGCTCCTGTCAGCCACCACCAGGCATCAGCTTATACAAGCCAGGGATTACACAATAGACCTTTGTTCTCATTTGGGCATCTCAGTCAACTCGAAAAGTCATCCTTATCGCCCTGCCAGTCTATTACCTTCATAGGCGCAAACTTAAACACTGTTCGGATGTCAGCTACCCTTACAGAACAAAGAGTTTCAGACATTCAGACTCATGTCAGGATCATTCTGGCCAGCAAAAGGTACAGGCCAGAATGGTTCTAAAGGTATTAGGTCTTATGGCTGCGGCCATCACTCTTCTTCCCTGGCTCGATTCTACATGCGCCTCCTTCAGTGGATGCTGTTCACACAGTGGTCATACCAGCAACTCCCAATGCGTCACCAGATTCTGGTGACACAAACATGCAAAGAACATCTTGCTTGGTGGATCACATCGTCTCAGGTTCACCAAGGCAGGTGCTTTGTACCTCCGTCCCGATAGCCACTGTCACCACGGATGCCTCCCTGATCGGGTGGGGGTCATTATCAGGGCAGGATGGTTCATGGGGCGTGGCAACCGTTCGAGTACCATCTGCACATAAATGTCCTGGAGATGAGAGCAGTGCTTTTAACGTTGCAAGCCCTCAACGACTTTCTTCCCGTAGGGACAATTGCAGTCCACACAGACAACATGTCTGTAGTTTGGTATATCAACAAACAGGGCGGAACCAAGTCCTACCCAGAGAGCGCTCTTGAGAAGCGCTCAGACTATGGCAATGGGCGATCTCCTCTCATCGGTTTCTGGTAGCAACGCATATCCCTGGGAAAACCAACATTATAGCGGACAGATTGAGCAGAGCTATTCTCATGCCTCACGAGTGGTCTCTCAAGCAATCCATAGCGGAAGAGATTTTTCTGGAATGGGGTCGTCCATGTTGCGATCTTTTTGCTACTCCCCAAAACAGCAAATGTCCAGACTTCTTCAGCCTCTTCCCTCTATCAGGCCATCCTCCCAGAGACGCTCTGACCCAGGATTGGCCCCAGGGACTTCTTTATGCCTTCCCTCCATTTCCTCTGATCCCTCAGGTGATCCAGAAAGCTACCGTTTGAGAGCCAAATTGATTCTCATTGCCCCTTACTGGCCTCGACAAGTTTGGTTCCCGTTCCTCCATCGTCACCTTTTGGTGCAGCCGTGGCATCTGGACCCAGTGCCAGATCTACTGATTCACCAATCCGGTCAGCTGCACCGGTCAATCCCTTCTCTCAACCTCACAGCATGGTTGCTCCACTTCCTTCCTTAGCCAGGCTTCCTTTGATCTCTAACCCAGTTAGAGATATTATAGCTTCACTAAAATCCTCTACCAGGAGGATTTACACAAGCAAATGGAAACGTTTCTCTTATTGGGCTAAGGCCCAAAATATTGATCCTTTTACTGCCCCTGTTCAGGCAGTTCTGGACTTCTTAGCAGAGATTTTCCATGCAGGCTCCTCTTCTTCCACAGTCAGAGTTCAGTTGGCTGCTATTTCTAATTTTCATGTCGGGATAGCAGATCATAATATTATGTCCCATAGACTCTGCAGGGCCTTTTTGAAAGGGATTTTCCTACTAAAGCCTCCAATCAGGAATCCTCCTCCTCAGTGGGATTTAAATTTAATGCTGACATCCTTGATTCTTCCCCCCTTTGAGCCAGCTGTTTCTTGTTCCCTGAAATATCTTTCTTGGAAAACTTTATTCCTAGTGGCTATTACATCTGCCAGGAGGGTGTCTGAACTTCATGCTCTTTCTGTTCGACCCCCCTATTTGATTTTTCACAAAGACAGAGTATCTTTGAGAACTAATCCATCATTTTTACCTAAGGTCGCTTCAAAAAACAATCTGAATCAATCCATTGATCTCCTGTATTTTTCCTAACTATTCAGATAGAGCTGAACAAAAGCTACATTATCTTGATGTCCACCGTCAGCTTAGATATTATTTGGACAGAACAAAAATTTAGGAAATCTGATCAACTTTTTGTTTCCTATGCGGATAATAAAAAAGGCCTTCCTGTTTCTAAAGTGACTTTGTCCAGATGGCTTTCTTCGGTCATCACTGAAATTTATACGATCAGGGAAAACAGCTGTGCTCAAAACCTAAAGCACATTCAACTAGGAGTTTAGCTACTTCTACAGCCTTTCAAGCTAGACTACCTTTAGACACTATTTGTGCAGCGGCCACTTGGGCCACTCCTCACACTTTTGTTTCCCATTACAAATTGGACTTGGCCTCCAGGGACAGAGCCAGTTTTGGCTCTACAGTCCTCAAGAGTTTGTTCCATTGAGCCACCCAGGATAGAGGTGCTAGGGACGCGGTCCCATCAAGCAAGAATGAAGGCGAGATTGACAACTTAACATTAAGAAGTTATGTACCTACCATAACGTTCCATGTTAGTTGTCTTCTCTCGCCTTCTTTCTTGCGACCCTCCCTCCTTCCCCCTGGCCTGGACAGACCTTGTATAAGAAACTATAATGCTAAAGACCATTAGACCTGGTCCTTTTTTCCATCTGTAAGTTTCTTCTTCCTTTCGGAAGTATTGTTTATGCTTGGTGTTATTGCCCTTTTGTCAACAAACGAGATCTGGGTACTTCCTGCCTTGCATCATGGGATATGGGGCTGCCTCGAGCTGGTAAAAGGAGTTCTCGAGCTAAAGCAAGTGCCGAGTCGGAGCCGAGGGATCGGCTCCGAACCCATCAAGCAAGAAAGAAGGCGAGAGAAGACAACTAACATGGAACGTTATGGTAGGTACATAACTTCTTAATTAACAGGATAGGACTTACTTGCCAGTTGGTTTAGTTGAGTTTGAATCTTGCTTTATGGTTGTTTTAATGGAGTTCTATGTATAGTATTATAAGCATTAGAAATTGCCTAGTCTAAAATGTAGTGACGTCATTACAATGTATGCATTTAGCGTTTGAGATGGGGTTGTTGGGAATGTTATTGGTGAGTTTGAACTGTTTTACTTAATTTTTTAGTTATTTAAAGATTTGTTTTCTGTGTTTTACTATTGTGGTCTGATGAAGCCAATATCTGTTTGGTGAAAGCGCTTACCAATTTGCAAATATTTTATTAAAAGCGTTAATATGTCTTAATATTCACTTCGTTGGATGTTCTTATGAGTGCTGTGCATCCTGCTGTCATTATCATTTGCGGCATACTACTTGGAGTTTTGAATTTTCATAGCTGGTTTACATGTTGGGTGATTGTGCTTATACTATTTTTATTTATAATTTCTGACCTGACTAAAGTTATTTTAAATCTCCACCTGTAGGTAATTTATGCGAACTTAACTTGCACATTTTAAAATATTGAAGCTGCTCTGTTGGTGATTATGTACATGGGAAACAAAGGCACTAAGATTCATAATTTTTAATATAAAAAATCCTAAACTTTAGCATTCTACAAGTCTGTCTAATATATCATTTCTAACTAGGAAAGTTAAAAACAGCCACAAAAAAAATTCCAAGAAAGATTGCACCACTCCAAATCTCAAAATCTACAAGTAAAATTTATTGTGAGTGTGTTCGTTCACATTCAGTAAATTAACTTCTTCAGACATTTTAAAACCACAAAACCAAGTCTTAAATACCCCAAAGTATTATGACATCATAGACCCTCCCATTTAAATGCAAATAGAAAAATTCAGTTCAAAATAAAGTTCCATTTCACAGCAAACTGCAGTTATGTCATGCTACCCTCCTATTTGAAGTAACAAATTATTTTTATTATAATTTATTCCCTTAATTAAAAATGAGTCCAAAACATCACAATGTGTGGATATATAACCCCTGATTTATCTTACTAAGGATTTTACTTTCAAAATACATTGTACTGAGCAGTGGTCATTTAAGTCAGGGAAGGAGTATGTATTGAGTTTTTAATTGCCAAAGTAGTTCCCTCTCCTCCAGCCTAAGTGACCAAGGTCCCTCTGTAACATTGGCATCTACCTGTTCCACTACTAAATAGCAGAAGTGATGATTAGGATGTTCCAGTATATGTTTGGCTAAAGCATTTGTTATATTTTGCTTGTTAATACTGTATTGGTGTTCATATATTCTCTGTTTAAACTGTCACTCTGTTTTCCCTATATAAAAACAGTTGCACTGTTGGCACTTCACTAAGTGTATGACCTCTTTTGTGTTAGTTATAGTTCCCTGTCAATGTGTATTTCACATCAGATACTGTAAACGATGATGTTACTTCCATATGCTTGCAATAAGGGCATCTGCCACATTTCTTCATGCCCTTATTGGGGACATAAGGTTTACTATTCCTTTCTAATACAGATTTGATGTTACACCCCCTTCTAAAAGTTATTCTAGGCCTAGATCCCAATTTATTTCTCACTGATAAATCCCCATTAATCAGGGCCCAATTCTTAATCAAAATGTCCCTCAGTACATTGCCATCACGGGAAAACACAGTGATAAAGTTAATATTGTAGTCCAGGTTTCCCATTCCTTCTACTAATGCAACTGGGGAATGGGAATATTCCACTGGTGCATTTTCATTTTTATTAAGGATGGATTTGAAATGGCCTATCACCCTCTTCCTTCCTAATTCAGCTGTGATGTCCTCCAGTTTGTTTGGTCGGTATCCTCTCTTTAGAAACATGTTCTTTAGAGTTTCACACTCTACTTCGAAGT
This sequence comes from Protopterus annectens, assembly GCF_019279795.1. Taxonomy (NCBI): domain Eukaryota; kingdom Metazoa; phylum Chordata; order Ceratodontiformes; family Protopteridae; genus Protopterus; species Protopterus annectens. The sequence continues at coordinate 710,411,488 of NC_056741.1, forward strand.
CTTGATGTACTGTTATTTTAGCTACCCTTACAAGATGTCCCTTCACAACAGCTCTTTTTTGATTAAGAGGGTGGTTACTTCTGAAGTGTAGGAAATCATTTGAGTATATGGGTTTCCGGTATATCCTGGCTATATACCTACTATTGGTTATATCCTTAACCATACGGATATCTAAATTTGAGATTTCACTTGTTTCAAATTGGTACATGAAATCTAAAATTGATGTCATTTGACCAAGATCCTCCATGAAATCCTTAGCATCTACCAAACTGCCCTTAAATATTAGGAACATGTCATCCAAATGTCGCGTGTACCACACAACCATGTTTTGAAACCCTAAAGTCTGAAACAAGAATGTTTTTTCCCAATGTGCCATGACACTGTTCGCGGAGCTGCCCACACATGGGGACCCCCATCACTACTCCTGTCTTTTGGAGAAAATATTCTTTGTCAAAGTCTCTCAACTAAATTTATTTCATCCCATGGAGCCCCTCTTGTTAGGAGAAATTCTGATACCCAGCTTATACCCACATCATGTGGAATGACACTGTATAAATCTTTGACATCAGTAGTCAAGAAGTTATACTCAAGGTTAAATTCTTGCTCGTTCAATGCCTGTAAAAAACCCCAAGAATCTTTACATATTTGGGATTCTAAGCTCAAATATTTTTTAAGCTTACTATCCACTAATTTCGCACAGGCACATGTGATGGAATTTCTCCCATCCACTATGGGCCTTAATGGGGAGTTTTCCAGATCTTTGTGTATTTTGGGGATGCCAAACATGACTGTTGTCAAAGGGGCTGTCATAGTTATAGTAATGTGTGTCCATCTATGCATCCTTCCAAAAACATGTCATTGATAGTAAGTCTAACACATTGGTAAGTCCTTTTAAATTAATTTAATGATACCTTATCGTAGACTTCGCTGTGGAGGATTTGTTTCATTCTTCGTATGTATTCCCCTTCTTCCATGAAAATTAACCCACCCCCCTTATCAGGCCACATAACTCTTGATATTAGCCATTTTTAAATCAAGTAAATCTTGTAGTTCAGATTATGCCATGTTACCATTCTGATATTTATGCAAGGGTCTAGTTAATGCATTTCTAATATCCATTTCGCAAAGCTTTTCAAATAACCCTAATGTTACATGCAGCGGAGGGTTGAAAAGGCTAGAAATTCAAAACTCGTTATGTAGTAAAGAATTATTCCCTAACAACAGCTGTAAAAGTTCAATTTATGGGAATGTAGTCTTAAATCTAGGAGTGCCCTAGATAAGTCAGCCTTAGCCACAGGCACAAAAGTCAGGCCCCTAGCAAGAGTCTCATTTAACTCTGATTTCACTGGTTCTGATGTAAAATTATAGATTTTAGTCATCTTGTTGATTAGTGCAGATTCTTACTCGATTAGCCAAGTTGTTTTCATCATCAGATGTGTCCATGACTGCTACCTCTGTCGTAGATTGTACCTTTTCAAACGTTGATTCCATTGTGTTCCTCCCTGGGTTCTGGTCTGCTCCCATTTCTGCCCGTTCGAAAAACCCTGATTATTGGATGTAGTGTTAGCCTGCAGCTGTTGTTCTCTTAGTCGCTTATTCCATCTAGCTGAAGTACTAGGTTCCACAAGTTCAAAGTCGTTTTCAGTAAAATCCAAATTGGGGTGTTAGGGTTTGGATCCTGACTGGATCCTTGGTTTGCTTGTATCCCAATTCACCCAGGTTTGAGAAGGAGGTGGAGGGGGGGCATAAGCTGTTCCATTCTTATATGTCCTCCTATCTCTGTTCAAGTTTTTGTTTTTTCCCTCCTTTAGTTTAGCAATGGTAGCATCTATACTGGAGAATATGCGGCAAAAATCAAACTTGTATCTCAAGAAATTAGTATCAAGTTTGATATCGCTTTCCAGTTTACTCAATTCATCTTTTAAAACATCCATCTGTAAAGAATAATGTTTTATTAAAACTTCATGAAACTCAATGCTCTATCGAAGAGCCTAAGTAATTTGCAGTGGAAGTGGGATTTATTACTTAATCCCATTGGATATTGCCGCTGTCGTAGTCCTTTTGGGATGTGTTGTCTTGAAACACACTCCCTGAAATATGCAACTTCGAGCTATAACTTCTTAAATTTCATTAATTTAGAGTCAAAGTTTTTTAAGTTGGTTACAATGATGTTATCATCATGAATGTTATTGATTAAATTACTTTGCTTGCCATCACTGTTGCGCTGAGTTTTTGAGAACACTGGTTCATTTAGCCAGTCATTTAGGGAAGGTATATTCTCAGTCCTCTTATTATTAGGCTATACAATGTCTCTAGCATTTACTACACTGGTAGCATCATTAGGTTATCCGACCCCCAAGTTAGTAAGAGGGGCGGAGGAAACGGTAGAGTAAGAAAGGTGACCCACTTCCATTCGGGAGATTAACATTGTGACAAATGCCATTGTTGATGCCATTATTGGGAATTCGCTTAGCCAAGTCATCAGTCCGGTTAGTAAGTTGTTGAACCAATAAAGTTAGGTTCCCAAAAACATTATCATTGTTAGAACTGTTGTTTTGGGAAAACAGTGATTGCGAATTGGTGCTTCCTTCCTGCTCCGTAACACAAACACCAAAACAAACTAAAAAAGTTAAAAACAGCCACAAAAAAATTCCAAGAAGGATTTCACCACTCCATATCTCAAAATCCACAAGTAAAATTTATTGTGAGCGCTTTCATTCACATTCAGTAATTGAACTTCTTCAGACATTTTAAAACCACAAAACCAAGTCTTAAATACCCCAAAGTATTATGACATCATAGACCCTCCCATTTAAATGCAAATAGAAAAATTCAGTTCAAAATAAAGTTCCATTTCACAGCAAATTGCACTTATAGCATGCTACCCTGCTATTTGAAGTATTTAAAAGGGGGGGTCTGTGATGTCATAATACTTTGGGGTATTTAAGACTTGGTTTTGTGGTTTTAAAATGTCTGAAGAAATTCATTTACTGAATATGAACGAAAGCGCTCGCAATAAATTTTACATTGGATTTTGAGATTTGGAGTGGTGGAATCCTTCTTAATATATCATTTCTGATGAGGACGTGCAGAATGTGGTAAAAACTAAACTACATAGCTCACTCACTAACAGAAACTATGTACAGCAAAAATTCAAAGGAAGAACCAGCCAGCACAACTGAAAGCAATAAAATCTTTAATCCAACAAAATCGATAAAACAGTTAAGAGCTTTAGCATACTAGATGCTTCATCAAACCATGACATTCAAATAAAACTAAAGTTCTTAAAAAGAAAGCACTAACCAATCACATAATTAAAATAATTATTGGAGCAGGGAGTCTGCCTTAAGCACAGGTTTCAAAGGTACCATAGCATTCAAGCCAAAACCTTTGTCGGTTTGTAAAAAAAATAATCCATTTGGTATCGGCTAACTCGGTCTTATTCATTATACCTCCTCCCCTCAAGTTGTCAGGCACAATATGCAGCACTAAAAACTTAGTGTGAACCATCATTAAAAGAATTACAATGCCAAGGCATTAAACAAATATCTCTACGAATGTCATACAAATGCTGTGCTACTCTATCTTTGAAGCTACGATTTGTTTTTCCCACGTAAAAACATGGGCATAAAGTACATTTTGCTACATACATCAAATTCTTGGTATTGCAGTCTGCATATAAATTCTACTTATAATGCACCTTTGTAACTGGATGAACAAACTCTGATGCTGATGCCCTGATTTTGTGTCTGAATACAAATGAATACATTGCTCAGAGGAGAAAATCATTGTCGTAATACTCTGTTCAATACTGTTCGGAGCCGGAGCTTTATTTTTATAAAACATTTAAAAAAAAACTACATAGTGACCAAGATGTACAAGATTAATATTTGAAACTTGACTGATGACAGTGGCCAGTGCTCCAATAAGTGATTAAAACAGTGAACACTTAAGTGAAAAACATTCTTATCTTGCTTGATTCTGCTGCAAGGGAACAGTGAATCTCAAAAGACAAGATGTTCATCTGCAGCCTTTTACATTGTATTGTTTAGAACTTTTTCATGTAGGGATATTGATGATGTAGCATTTCATACCTAGGTGCATGTGTTCAAGTGCTGATATGACAACTTCCATAACTAGATACAAGCAACATGGGAAAATACTAGGCAAGCAGTCACCAGGACCATAGACTGCCTACCATTTATACTTTTACAAGACAAATTTAAAAGTTACTGCCCCTCTGCCAAATCCAGCAAGGCTGTACAGGATAACCCTAGTGGTAAGTTGTGTCTACCCATCCAGAGACTAAGACTAGCCTTAAAGTCTGATAAAGTAGTACGTGTTTGACCTGTATTGGTAACTTCTTCCGTAGGCTGGATATATATATATATATATATATATATATATATATATATATATATATATATATTTTTTTTTTTAACATACCTTTATTGAATTATCACTTGTGACGTAGGCAAATTTATATTTATACAAAAGTACACAAACTATATTAACAAACATTATACTTCGCATATATTGCTATATGTCATATAACCTAAGCAACATTGCATAAATTATTCAATTCCTGCCCCCTTTTTTTGAACAAGAAACACCTTTATTAAACCATTTTGATTTCTATTTTCTACTAATTGCTTTTTTGGCAACCACCATAATGGGACACAGCAAGGCCTTACCATGTCTAGGCGATTCCGATTCTGTATCATCTCCCTCTTCACACCATTCCACCCACCCAGCATCTCCAACAGTGCATCCCACAGGGAATCCTTAAAGTCCACCAACCAACCAACCGTACTCCCAGAAAATATGTTCCCAAGTACCTCTTTCGTCCCCATCACACCACCAGTGTTATCTACCTGAGGAAAAATTATCTGGAGTCTGCTTGGGATATAAAAATATCTATGTAAACATTTCCAAGCAAAAATCCTAAATCTTCCAGATTTTGTTGTATATTTGGGAGAATATACATATGTTCTCCCATTGTTTCTTTGTGAGTTGCTTGTCCAACCTCTCTTCCCAATCCTTTTTAAACTCCTCTGATTCTTATAGTTCTCTTGCAGTATTTTATATACTCTACTAATTATTCCTTTTTTAATGGCAGCTTTTGTTCTAGATTCTACTAAAAACTCTACCAGTGTGTGCTTTTTGTTTAGGATCCCCCATTTCTTTCTCTCTACCTGTACTCTGATATCAGTCCTTGATAGGGAAGGCAGTCTTTAACCTGCAGACCAAATAAATTCTTGGCTTCTTCCCATTCTGTTACTTTACCCTCTCTAGTTATTTGCTCCCGAATACCTTGGTTCCTTTGCCAGTTTTCTCCAATAAATTCTAGCCCCCTCTTGCCTATTTTCTATATCCCTATTTGCAGTCATCCCTATCGACAGAATCTCCTTTCTGCATTCCTGTGTTGGCTTAGTTCATAGAGTACTTTCTGCTACTTTGTGGATATAATATTCTGTTTGATTATTACTCTCCTTAAAGGCCAGCATTCAAAATCCCAGTCTCTCTTTGTTTCTTGAGCTTCCCTCCTGTTTCAACATCATTCCTTTCCACTTTGAATTACAGTTTTCTGCTTGTGCTATGTATAGGAACCTTAACTGTGTAGCTCATTTCTGTGTTGGCTTAGTTCATAGAGTACTTTCTGCTACTTTGTGGATATAATATTCTGTTTGATTATTATTCTCCTTAAATGCCAGCATCCAAAATCCCAGTCTCTCTTTGTTTCTTGAGCTTCCCTCCTGTTTCAGCATCATTCCTTTCCACTTTGAATTACAGTTTTCTGCTTGTGCTATGTATAGGAGCCTTAACTGTGTAGCTCTGAAATACCCCTTCAGATTGGGTAATCCCAATCTGCCATGTTCTACTGGCAGAATCAGGTTATCCCACTTGACTGTTTCCATCTTCCCCTCCCAGGTAAAGTCCTTCAGCTCTTTATTAATTGCTATCCAGAACTTCTCCTCTGGTTGACAAAAATATGCCTGACCTGTGTATAAGACTGAAGGGACTAAAAACATTTTGGCTGCTTGTATCTTACTGTCCATATGCTTATAGCAAAGCTTCCACTTTCTCAGTTTTGTATTATCTTTTGTTCATTCACTTACCACATATCCTTAGCTCCCACACCAGAATCACTTTTAGTCCATACTCCTAAATACTTCATATTATCATGTCCCCATAAATACAGGTATTGCTGAACCATTTTGCATGTTAGTACATAATTTACCGCTATTGCCTTTGTTTTAGCTTCATTAATTTTATATGCTGAGAAGATCTGAAACTGTCTCAAAATGTTCCACAACACAATAATGACTCTTTCTGGTTTTGTCCGGTATAAAAAATAATGTCATCTGCAAAAAGAGCCAGCTTTTCTTGACTGGCATACCCATTGTATCCTTGAATTTCTGAGTCCCTTGTGGTGTTTGCCAGTGGTTCTAAATGTAATGCCATTAACAAAGGGGAAAGAGTATTCCTCTGCCTGATTCCTCTGCTCAAGCAGAAGTGATCAGGAATGACCCCACCCCTTTAATTTTCGCCTCCAATCCCTCATATATCCTAATCAACCTTATATTTTTTTCAGGAAGTGCAAATGCTTCCATTGCCCTGCTCAAATACTTTCTCTGCATGACGACCCACCAACAGCAATGGTATCTTCTTACATTTTTGCTTCCCTTCCGATCGTCAGTGTTCTGTTAATGTTTGCCTACCCCCTCCACAAAACCACATTGATCCATATCTATCAATTTAGGCTTTACTTTTTCATTCTTTTAGCTATTATAGACATGAAAACTGTATAATCATGGTTTAGTATTGAAATGGGCCTGAATGAAGCTGGATCTGATGGATCTTTACCCTCTTTAGGTATTACAGCTACTATTGCTTTCTTCCAGGATCTTGTTGGTACTTCTCCTCTTAAAATAATATTAATCAAAAACCTTCCATATCTTTATCAGTTTTTTCCCTCCTAGCTTTCAGACTTCCATTGGAATACCATCTGTTCCTGTGGACTTTCCTGTAAATTGGTTATACATCACAATTTTTATCTCATCTCTTCCTGTCCTGTTAGTGAGTCTCATCTACCTCTAACCTTGGCATATTTAATTCGTCCATAAATATTTCCATTTTTACCTTTTCTTGATTTCCATATTTCTCTGCTTTATACAGACTTTCCTAGACTTTCCGAAATGTTTCTAATACCTCTACAGGATCTCTTGGTACCTTCCTTGTTATAGTTTCTCTAAATTTGGTGACATCCCTTTCTAGTTTCTGTTGCCAAAATCGTTGTGGTAAAAGTTTTTGTGCTCTATTGTTGTTATCAAAAACAGTTGCTTAACAGCAATCTTTCTAAGCGCGTGCATATTATCAAGGTAATCCCTTATTTTTCTGCCGAGCATTCTGCAGTTGATCCTCCTCTTGTTGTGTGAGATTCCCCCTATTCTGCAATACTTTCACATTTGTCAGTACCTCTAAATTCTTGTTACTTCTTAACCATAGCTCCCTTTCTTTTATTTCCAGCCTATTTTTAAACTCCACCTCAATTTTTATCCCACTCCCTAGCTATATTTTCAGAAGAAATTTCTGTCCTCTCTAACAGCTCCTGAATAGCCTCCAAGCAAAGTCTAATTTTTATTTCATTATCCTGTGTTTTTTTAGCTATTATTGGCACATGATCTGAAATAGTTATTGAGTGGGTATCAAGACCTTCAGTTAAATGCACATGTTTCTGTGAAATGTAAATTCTGTCTAGCCTAGCCCAGTTTTTATATCTTGGGGAATAATATATAAATTCACTCCAAACTCCCATTACTGAATTCACATCTTCCATGCCAAATATTTTCATAAATTTCTTCAAACATCTACCCTCCTTTGTTACACTTTCCCTTCTGGGCCCCCCTGACACATCTTCACTATTGCAAATCACATTCCAGTCCCCACCTATAACTAATATTCTTTGCTGGAAAATGATTATTTCTCTCAGAATTTTATTAAGCTCCATAACAGCAGTTTTGGGTGGAATGTAAATACATGCCAGTGCAATTATCCTCTCTTACCAGTGACCCCTTAGCACTACAAATCTGCCATTATTATCTTTTTTATCTTCTTCTACCAGTATTGTAGCTCCTTTTGCAATTAATATAAGTATGCTTCTTTCCTTTGTCCCATGTATTCCACTGAATATCCTAAAAACCTTTCTTTATCAAATTCATGTGTTCAGTTCTTTCTAAGTGTGTCTCCTGTAACATAGCTGTTTGCAGTCTACATTTTTAATATAGTTCAGTACTCTTTCTTGTCTACATGGAAATGGCCTCACAGACAAATACAAAAACAATAAAGAAAACATCATTGTATTAAAAAGTTATTATTCCCACCTTTTATGTATAACACCTTTTTTGTTAAATGTCTAGTTCCAGCTTTTGCGTTACATGCAAACACTGGTAGGTTGAACTTTTATACAGTTAATTCTTGTCACGTCCATTTGAGCCTATGTCACATCTTATAAAACTTTTTGTTTTATTGAAAGCCCTCAAACAACAAAACAAAGACACACCCAATACCCCCTAAAACCTATTGACTTAATAGTAGCACACAAAACTATGTACACCTTTAAATATTGAAGTTGTAACCTCCTGATAAGGACAAGAGTCCCAAACTGACAGCCAGATTCACAGACTTGAGTTAACCTAAGAAGCATGGTGCTTCTACTAAGTGATGATTGGTTTTGTCTGGTCTTTATAGCTGTCCCATCTGGGAAAACCCCTGAATGTTTTCAGAGAGCATTGCCTGTTGTGGGAAAAAATCCTGAATGCTTTCAGAGAACATTATCTACTTTGAAAAAATCCCTGAATGATTTCTGAGAACATTATCTCTTTGGCAAGTTCTCTTTTTTTATCCCTCAGCCAATCACTTTCCACCAGACTGTAGCCAGTATCTCTTTATCAGATTGTCTCCATGGAGACATGAGAACAAGACAGCTAGTTTCCCTTTATCAGATTGTTTCCATGGAAACATGAAGACCAGCTGCAGGATTGTTACTGAGCTTACATGTATTTGCTAGAAAAAAGCCTGATGATAATCAATGTTCTTTTTCATTAACTTGATGTCTCTTAAAACTTGTTAGTAAGTCGATCTAAGGTATTTAATGCAGTCATTTCCCCATGCAAGAATGAGAAAAGGCACATTAATCTTTTTAACCAGGCTTTTTTATGCATTGCAGTGCCTACAGTTTTTAAAACCGAACAAGAAGAGGAGGGGTGGGAGAGAGAAAAAAAGAACAGCAGCACCTGTTTACAATCCCCATTACACTTAAAAATAACTGAAAAAAATTTACTTTGTAGCATGCAAAGAAAAGCACATGTCACAAAATTAGTAGTATTCAAGGGGAAAAATACTTATAATTAACTTTCTCCCTCCTCTTGCTCTCCCCAAAGCACTTTTCCTAACATTAATGACATTACATAGGGCATATGCTTTATAGAGTCCCCCAGAAGTCCAACAAACTCTGAAAAAGCTCAATATTTCCAGATTTCCTTGTTTTGTCATATTTCACAAATATAATTATTGCATTGTAATCCAATGCTAAGTTACTGGTTTATTACTTTTCATCTCTGAAATCCTGTCTCTGCTTCATTTCCAACATGCTCTTGATTCTTCTAGTCAACTCTCATGCTCCCTCCCTTCTCTCCAAGCATACCTTGAAGACGGCTGGGTACAGCAGTTTGAATCTCACACCTGCATCTTGACATTCCCTGAATAGTGGAATAAATGTGCTCCTCTTTTGTCCGGTGTAAAATGAATAATCATTCTCCACAAACATTCTACCATCTCCCACTTTTAGTACTTTGTCAGAATCAGCTCCTCCTGCTGGTAGGATTGCATCTTTACTATCAAAGGGTCTAAGTTGCTTTCTTGTAGCCAGATTTGGAGCATACACAATATGTGCCCTTTCAACTAACAACTGCTCTGGAATACCATTTCAGTTGCTTATTTGTGCTTTCATAAAGTTAATGCAGTCTGTTTCTTCCAGCTTCTCAGGTCCCTACGTGCTCTGTCCTCTAATTCTGTTATTTTTTTAAACATCTCTTCCTGAGCAGTCTCATATTCAGCCATCCTTTTCTTCATGTAGACCTCAGATTTTTGCAGCTTTATCATCTCATCTGAATGTCTGTTTAAAGCTTCTTCCATTTTTTCCAGCCTTTTTTGTTTGTGTTGATATGCTCCATCAGTGTTTTATTTTAACCAGATCAATATGCAGTTGTCTTATATCTCCCTGTAGGTTACTGGAAGTCATAGCTGAAGGTTGCATTGCTGTTTGCTGAACAGCTGCAGAACTCTTCCCAGTCAGTGTTTCTTCCTCACTTTATGTAGCTGATTTTTTTCCAGGTTTTCTGTATTCCCAGCATCCAAGCAGTGCACTTACTAGCCGGTTACTGAAATTTACCATAAACACAAGTCTACTGGCTTTCTGTGCTGTGTTTGTGTTTTTACAATGGGAGAGCTAGAAAAAAAGCTGTTACTCAATGTGCAACCATCTTGCGAAAAAGCTATGTTTGGCAGGTTGATCATTTATACAGTTGTTTATTGTCATCTCCATTTGAAACTCTGTCACACATTACAATGATGTTTTGTTTTAATGAAAACCCTCAAACAAAAAAAAAAAGAAAATGTTCCAAATGTGGACATAAGTTGCCCATCTCAAATGCACACTCCCTTTGTGTATACTGCTTGAGTCCATTGCATTTAAAAGAAGATTACTCGATTTGTCACAGATTCAATCCACGAGCCTTAACGGAACTTAAAGATAAATTAATATTAAAAGGGTTCCTTCCTTCCTTCTTTTGGGGAAGCCATATCCCAGTCTCCAAAGTGAAAGCCTTCCATCTCATCAAAGTCTTCTGACTCTTCACAGAAATGGAGTGATAACCATCCTGTCTCTTGGATCGGACTGCTGTTTCGGATCCTACAAGTTCGAAAACAATTACAGTGGGTCCAGCTCAATCAGGGTTGGATCAGACACAGCCTTCAGAGATTCTGTATTGTTCTGGCACTAGATACTGTGTCAGTTGACCCAATACCAAACAAGCTTCCACCTCCCTTTCTGCAGAGACCAGCATTCCCCTCCGTTTCTTCTGCTCATTCTTCTAGAAGTCTCAAAGAAGAAGATGTGGAGAGAGAGAGTCGAGGAAGATTCTCTCGGCTCAGGGGCAGATTGGTTTTCCTTTGACACCTACCCCTCTGGGTCAGGTAGTTCAGCTTTCCACTACACCATCCCTGCAAGTTCCTCCTCTAACTCCATTTGCTGTCTTAGAGTTTTAGGATTCCAGTCATCTGGATCCATCAGCCTCTGGTCCAAGAATCTCTGTATCTTCAGAACCATCTTCTCTGAGACCTATCTTTTTGGATCAGGAAAGCTCTCAGAGCCGAACCCTGCCTGCCAGGTCTGGGGTTCAGCATTTGGCGCTGACGTTTTTAGAGCTGTCTATGTTCCTCAGCACCTTGGCACTGGACAATTCGGTACCCAGAAAAAGGACCAAAGAGACAGATTTTAATGAAGGCGAAGGGTCCCCATGGTCACCTCCTGAAGGTGTACTCTTTTGAAACATACTAGAGATCCTGAAACACAGAGGTGGCTGGACATCCTCCAGCCCTGTGCTGGAGAAATCCGTTCTCCTAGGGGCTTTCAGTACAGGACTCTGTACTTCTTGGGTGCCTCCACCCACTGGTGAGCTCGTAGACATGATCTCTAAGTAGGGATGGAATGAGCCTGACTCCATAGAACCAATATGTCGCAGACCGGACAGGATAATGGCACCACCTGCGGACAGACAGTTTTGGGGGAAAGGAGTTCCAGTTGATGCCATGGTCGTTGCACTGGCCACAAAGAAGGAACTAGCTGGTGAGAGTTTAACTGTCCATGCTCCCAACAGGGACATGAAGTTATATGCTTACTACAATGTCAGATCTGTAAGAGCAAGTGCATCTTTATCAACAAACCCACTTGTCTTACCCCTCCCTCAAGTTTAGACTTATGGTCAAAAGAGATTTTTGGTATTGTGTTTTTTTGGATCCAACTTAGCATAACATAAAAGTTGGAAAGCGAGCTAATTTACAGAGCATTGTGGATAAAATGGGAAGGGCTAGTATTAGTCAAAAGTTTCAAATGCCATTCTCATTAAAGGCTTCAGGCTTTAGTTCTCTTGTTGCTGAGCACTGACCTGCTAATGCAGATGTAACTACATTATATGTACATGATTTCATTTTCTTCTTATCACAGGCAAGGAAACCAGTGAGTTACTTAATAGCAGTTTGGAAGTACTGAAAACTTAATTGTGGCCATGCGGTATTGTTATGTTTAGGCTGGATTCTGACTTAGAGGCATTCAGTCATAATCCAACAGATGGTAGCTTTGCACCATTGGCTCCTCAGCTAAGCACATACACCCAATGTATGAACCTGCTGTTCCTCTTGTAACTGAGTAGGATTACTGTCACAACAACACATCATCAGTAGG